>NW_027490526.1:0-158221 GCF_050948175.1 Xylocopa sonorina | reverse complement strand
TTTTAATAACATTTTTCTAATTGTTTATATCTATGTCTAATAAATATATATTAATCGAATAAGTTGCTTTACCAAAGAATAAAAGTATCTGAGGCTTACAAATCGGAGCATTACGTAACAAACGTGCATCACATATATAATATTACATGTAACAAAAGATGAAGACCGAGAAGATCATACATAAGTTGAATCCACAATGCGGTCATAGAGATACAGAAACGGCAAAAATTCCAAACAATAATTTAAAAAAATCAAAAAGGGGGGAGTGAAAATCCATCTCCTTCACGATGATAAGGAACAAGTTTGCCACATGCACTACAATATCCCAACAGCCAGCGATTGGCACGCCAATGACAACGGATGGAACGAATTCCGTGACAGAACTGTGCTAACAAAGTGCTCCTACTCAGCTTGCGAAATGGCATACTGTTAGTACTGGGGTGGCATTCGTATCACGGCACTATTAAAGCATCGAGATATAGCACACGGGCTACACGGCCGTGACAATGACACTATCAGCTCACCATAGCTACACGCGTGGTTGTGGCTTAGGCTGACATTTACTAATGGGGAAGCTGTTTCCATAAAAATTATAAGCAAATATGAAAAGTGACTAAACTGTGCAATTTATTTATTTTGATTCCAAAATAGATACACCGGCACAAAACAAAGATATAAGAACTCGATTTTATTATTTTCTATAAACTAGCTCGATAGGGCGATTTTTTCCATAAAGTCGATAATTACTTTGTCATAAGAATATATACACTTATTTTATATATTATTGTTACAAATTCATGCAATGAGGGTTACATTAAATACGATGACAGCATGTTATTTCAAAAATTACACAAGGCGAAGTTAGGGACGCAACAGCATGAATTTTTATTTTATAAGTAATATTTTTTTATAAATAATATTTTTAGTCTATGATGGATTGAAAGAAAAATATACGACTCGCTCAATAACTATAAATATAGGAAAACGACCATCAAAATGTCTATCAATACTCATATGCTGAACATCTACTGACATCTAACGGTTCTAATTTGTATGAAAGCACAGGTTCCCCATTGCCAAATGTGATCCTGCGTCATTGCTGAGGAGATTCATGAATGGAGCGATGATACGCGTGTCGCCATGGTGCTGGTGCTGCGCGATTCACTTGTCTAGAACGTGCTGTAACACGTTCTGGCATTTTAGTCAACGAATCCGGTCATAGATGACTACGAATCAGTTGACACTCCTCGGAAGTGGCAATATAGTGCCGGCATGGTGTCGATACCATCGTGCCGTTTGTTATCTGGGATGCTTTTTAGTGCATTATTCGGAATTGAATTTGAACATATAGCTACTTAATCGCAAATTTGTATGTACTGTGACGTGGTGAAGTCACAAGGCTCGCTCACACCCCCCCCCCCCCCCCCCCCCCTCCTGCTTCGGTTAGACTAGCTCGCAGATCACCACCCATGCGAGAAGCGCGACACGGACCATCGCGATAGCTGTATTTGCGAGGAGCGTGAAATACAGGATGGTAGAACATCCCCCCCACCCCCCCCCCCCCGATCGTTTCTCTCTCTCCGTTCTACGGATTAGACTGGCGAGTTTGAGGGAAGAAGCGACCCATAAGACGTCTCTTCGGCGGATAATAAGACCGCAGATTCGCGGAAGGGATGTGCGCCGAGGTAGCGTGACGGGCTCGACGGTGGAGGAGTCGGGAAGTGAGCAAGAAGAGACCCTGAAGCCCGAAGGATAGGATCCAGAGCTCTGCAACGATAAGACCACTGCCATAGTCCATGGAGATAAACAGGATGGTTCTCGGGTGTGAGAAGGACCTCTACCCCTCCCCATTAGAACACTATTGCTTCGATACGTAGACATCTGGAAACGCTATTCCCTAGCAAGGAAGTGTTGCATTTACATTCTTTTGTAGTGTAGACGAGGTATGAATAACACTTCGCAATGAACATTACATCTTATCTTGCAACATAGAAATGAGATGCGGTATCGCGTTTTAAGAAGCATTAGAACTTTATTGCTTCGATAGGTAGACATCCGGAAACGCTATTTCTTAGCCAGGATGTGTGGCACTTACATTCTTTTGAAGTGTAGACGAGGTACACATATCACTCCACAATGCATATAATATCTTATCGTGAAAAATAGAAATGAGATGCGATATCGCGATATATGAAGCATTATAACTCTATTGCTTCGATACGTAGACATCTGCAAACGCTATTTCCTAGCAAGGAAGTGTCGCATTTACATTGGCTTGAAGCGTATGCGAGGTATACATGACACTTCGCAATGAATATTATATCTTATCATGAAACATAGAAGTGAGATGCGATATCGCGTTTTAAGAAGCATTAGAACTCCATTGCCACGATGCGTAGACATATGTAGACGCCATTTCCCAGCAAGGAAGTGTCGCATTTACATTCGTTTGGAGTGAATAGGAGGTATACATGACACTTCGCAATGAATATTACATCTTATCACGAAACATAGGAATGAAATGCGACATCTCGTTTTAAGAAGCATTAGGACTCTATTGCTACGATACGTAGACATCTGTGAACGTTATTTCCTAGGATGGAAGCGTCGCATTTACATTCTTTTGGAGTGAATACGATGTATACATGACAGTTCGCAATGAAAATTATATCTTATCACGAAACATGTAAATGAGATGCGATATCGCCATTTAAGTAGCACTAGAACCCTATTGCTACGATACGTAGACATCTGCAAACGCTATTTCCTAGCAAGCAATAGTCGAATATACATTCTTTTGAAGTGAATACGAGGTATAAATGACACTTCGCAATGAATATTATATCTTGTCAATAAACGTAGACATGAGATGCGATATCCCGTTTTAAGATGCATAAGAACAATATTGCTACGGTACGTAGATATCTGGAAACGCTATTTCCTAGCAAGGAAGTGTCGCATTTGCATTCTTTTGAAGTGAATAAGAGGCATACATGTCACTTCGCAATGAATATTATACCCTATCACGAAACATAGGAATGAGATGCGATATAGCGATTTAAGAAGCATTAGAACTCTATTGCTTCGATACGGAGACATTTGCAGTCGCTATTTCCTAGTAAGGAAGTGTCGCATTTACATTTATTTGAAGTGAATACGAGGTATACATGACACTTCGCAATGAATATTATATCTTATCATGAAACAGGGAAATGGGGGTGCAACATCACGTTTTACGAAGCATTAGAACTCTATTGTGTTGACACTTAGACATCTAGGAACGCTATTTCCTAGCAAGGAAGTGTCGCATTTACATTCTTTTGAAGTGAATACGAGGCATACATGACACTTCGCAATGAATGTTATATCTTATCATGCAACATAGAAATGAGATGCGATATCCCGTTTATAGAAGCATTAGCACCCTATTGCCTCGACGCGTAGACATCTGCAGACTCTATTTCCTAGCATGGAAGTGTCGCATTTACATTCTTTTGAAGTGAATACAAGGTACACATGACACTTCGCAATGAATATTACATCTTATCACGAAACATGGAAATGAGATGCGATATCGCGATTTAAGTAGCATTAGAACTCTATTGCTACGATACGTAGACATCTGAATACGCTATTTCCTAGCAAGGAAGTGTCGCATTTACATTCGTTTGGAGTGAATACGAGGTATACATGACATTTCGCAATGAATATTATATCTTATCACGAAACATAGAAATGAAATGCGTCATCTCGTTTTAAGAAGCATTAGGACCCTTTTGCGACGATAAGTAGACATCTGCAAACGATATTCCCAAGGATGGAAATGTCGCATTTACATTCTTATGAAGTGAATACGAGGTATACATGACACTTTGCAATGAATATTATATCTTACCACGAAATATATAAAGGAGGTGCGATATCGCGATTTAAGTAGCATTAGAAATCTATTGCTACGATACGTAGACATCTGAATACGCTATTTCCTAGCGTGGAAGTGTGGCACTTACATTCTTTTGAAGTGAATACGAGGTATAGATGGCATCTCGCAATGAATATTATATCTTATCATCAATCATAGGAGAGAGATGCGATATCGCGTTCTAAGAAGCATTAGAACTCTATTGCTACGATACGTAGACATCTGAATACGCTATGTCCTAGCAAGGAAGTGTCGCATTTACATTCGTTTGGAGTGAATACGAGGTATACATGACACTTCGCAATGAATATTATATCTTATCATGAAACATCGAAATGAAATGCAATATCGCATTCTAAGAATCGTTAGAACTCTATTGCTACGATACGTAGACATCTGCAAACGCTATTTCCTAGCCAGAAAGTGTCGCATTTACATTCTTTTAAAGTGAATGCGAGGTATACATGACACTTCGCAATGAATATTATATCTTATCACGAAACATAGAAATGAGACGCGAAATCGCGATTTATGTAGCATTAGAACTCTATTGCTACGATACGTATACATCTGCAAACGCTACTTCCTAGCAAGCAATAGTCGCATTTACATTCCTCTGAAATGAATACGAGGTATACATGACACTTCGCAATGAATATTATATCTTATCACGAAACATAGAAATGAGATGCGAAATCGCGATTTATGTAGCATTAGAACTCTATTGCTACGATACGTAGACATCTGAATACGCTATTTCCTAGCTAGGAAGTGTCGCATTTACATTCGTTTGTAGTGTATACGAGGTATACGTGACACTTCACAATGAACATTATATCTTATCACGAAACGTAGAAATGAAATGCGACATCTCGTTTTAAGAAGCATTAGGACTCTTTTGCTACGATACGTAGACATCTGCAAACGATATTCCCAAGGATGGAAACGTCGCATTTACATTCTTTTGAAGTGAATGCGAGGTATACACGACACTTCGCAATGAATATTATATCTTATCACGAAACATATAAATGGGATGCGATATCGCGATTTAAGTAGCATTAGAACTCTATTCCTACGATACGTAGACATCTGCAAACGCTATTTGCTAGCAAGCAATAGTCGCATTTACATTCTTTTGAAGTGAGTACGAGGTATACATGACACTTCGCAATGAATATTACATCTTATCACGAAACATAGAAATGAGATGCGATATCGCGATTTAAGTAGCATTAGAATTCTATTGCTACGATATGTAGGCATCTGCAAACGATAATTCCTAGCAAAGAAGTGTCGCATTTACTTTCCTTTGAAGTGAATAGGAGGTATATATGACACTTCACAATGAATATTATACCTTATCACGAAACATAGAAACGGGATGCTATATCGCGTTTAAAGAAGCATCAGAACTCTATTGCTATTATATGTTGATATCTGCAAACGCTATTTCCTAGCATGGAAACGCCGCATTTACATTCTTTTGAAGTGAATGCAAGGTATACATGACACTTCGCATTGAATATTACATCCTATCACGAAACATATTAATGACATGCGATATCGCGATTTAAGTAGCATTAGAACTCTATTGCTACGATACGCAGATATCTGCAAACGCTAATTCCTGGGATGGAAACGTCGCATTTACATTCTTTTGAAGTGAGTACGAGGTGTACATGACACTTCGCAATGCATATTATATCTTATCATGAAACATTGAAATGAGACGCGATATCGCGCTTTAAGAAGCATTAGTACACTGTTACTTCGATACGTAGACATCTGCAAACGCTATTTCCTAGGAAGGAAGTGTCGCATTTACATTCATTTGAAGTGAATACGAGGAATAAGTTACACTTCGCAATGGATATTATTTCTTATCATGAAATATAGAAATCAGATGCAATATCGAGTTTTAAGAAGCATTGGAACTCTATTGCTACGACTCGTAGATATCTGGAGACGCTATTTCCTAGCACGGAAGTGTCGCATTTACATTAATTTGATGTGAATACGTGGTATACACGACAATTCGCAATGAATATTATATCTTTTCACGAAACATAGAAATGAGATGCGATATCGCGTTATAAGAAGCATTAGAACTCTATAGCTTCGATACAGAGATATATTGGGAACTTTATTTCTTAGAAGGGAAGTGTCGCATTGTGTGACGTCAGGCGTACCGCCTGCCACCCATCAACCTTCTCGCACCCCCCAGCATCAACCCCTGGACGCATGCAACCAGCTAAACTCGCCTGCAGAACCATCAACTGGAAGCGTTCGCGCGCATACCTGTACGCGCTCACTCACACCGAGTCCCGCTGCCTCACTCGCACCGCCGAGTATACCTGTCTCGCCCGCACCAAGGACGGGCAGCCCTATCTCCCTCGCACCGAGGATTCCGTCCAGCAGGAAGACGTAGCCGCAGCCCATCACCTAAATGGGGTCTTTTCCAATTCCGGGAACAGGATCTGCTAGAACCTATATATTACTTCTAAGCTAGGACATACATACCATTATATATGCGTCATGACGCATATATAAGAATTCCTAGATCTAAGTTACACTAAGTAAGATGCGTCCGGCCTGCGGCATGCGCCGCTAGCCCCACCACGAGCCGCGGGTCCCCACTCGCGGGACCGGGCGCTCTCCGCCTCGAGACGCGAGTCCCCCACTCGCGGGACCGCGATCTCCCTACTACGAGCGTCCGCGACCGTAGCGCCCCGCGAACCGAGGAGGTCAGAGACGCGTCTCCAGAGCACACACTCTGACATGAGATCTCCTACCGAGGAGTCGAAACGTCTAGTTCTAGATCGTTAGCCACCTCAATGTGGGGTTCAGGCATCGTATTTCTATTTCCGAAAAATAGGCTCGTGTCGTGAAGCCTCCGGAGCAACGGAAAATAATTTCACCGGACGTGATACCTCGTATTCACATCTAAAGAATGTAAATGCGACACTTCCTTGCTAGGAAATAAGGTTTGCAGATATCTACGTATCGAAGAAATAGAGTTCTAATGCTTCTTGAAACGCCATATCGTATCTCATTTCTATGTTTCATCATAAGATATAATATTCATTGCGAAGTGTCATGTATACATCGTATTCCTCACAAGAGAATGTAAATGCAACACTTCCTTTCTAGGAAATTACGTTTCCAGATGTCTACGTATCGAAGCAATAGAGTTCTAATGTTTCTTAAAACGCGATATCGCATCTCATTTCTATGTTTCACGATAAGATATAATATTCATTGTGCAGTGTTATGTATATCTCGTCTGCACTTCAAATGAATGTAAATGCGATACTTCCTTCCTAGGAAATAGCGTTTGCAGATGTCTACGTACCGATGCAACAGAGTTCTAATGCTTCTTCAGACGCGAAATCAATCCTCATTTCTATGTTTCGTGATAAGACATATTATTTATTGTGGAGAGTTATGTATGCCTTGTATTCACCTCAAAAGAATGTAAATGCGACACATCCTTGCTAGGAAATAGCGTTTGCAGATGTCTACGTATCGTAGCAATAGAGTTCTAATGCTTCCTAAAACGAGATGTCGCATATCATTTCAATGTTCCATGATAAGGTATAATATTCATTGCGAAGTGTCATGTATACCTCGTATTCAGTTCAAAAGAATGTAAGTGCGACATTTCCTTGCTAGGAAATAGAGGTTGCAGGTGTCTACGTATATTAGCAATAGAGTTCTAATGCTTCTCAAAACGCGATATAGCACCTCATTCCTATGTTTCATGATAAGATATAATATTCATTGCGAAGTGTCATGTATATCTCATATTCACTTCAAAAATATGTAAATGCGACACTTCCATGCTAGGAAGTAGCGTTTGCAGATGTCTACATATTAAAGCAATAGATTTCTAATGCTTACTAAAACGCGATATCCCATTGCATTTCTATGTCTCATGATAAGATATAATATTCATTGCGAAGTGTCAAATGTACCTCGTATTCACTTACAAGGAATGTAAATGCGAGACTTCCTTGCTATTAAATAGCGTTTGCAGATGTCTACGTATCGAAGCAATAGAGTTCTAATGCTTCTCAAAACGCGGTAGCGCATCTCATTTCTATGCTTCATGATAAGATATAATATTCATTGCGAAGTGTCATGTATACTTCGTATTCACTTCAAAAGAATGTAAATGCGACACTTCCATGCTAGGAAATAGCGTTTCGCAGATGTCTCCGTATCGAAGCAATGGAGTTCTGATGGTTTTTAAATCGCGATATCGCATCTCAGATCTATGTTTCATGATAAGATATAATATTCATTGTGGAGACTTAGGTATACCTCGTTTTCACTTCAAAAGAATGTAAATGCGACTCTCCATTGCTGGGAAATATCGTTTCCAGATGTCTACGTATCGTAGCAATAGAGTTCCTATGCTTCTTACAACGCGATATCGCATGTCATTTCTATGTTCCGTGATAAGATATAATATTCATTGGGAAGTGTTATGTATTCCTCGTCTACACTCCAAACGAATGTAAATGCGACACTTCCTTTCTAGGAAAAAGCGTTTCCAGATGTCTACGAATCGAAGCAATAGAGTTCTAATGCTTCTTGAAACGCGATATCGCATGTCATTTCGATGTTCCGTGATAAGATATAATATTCATTGTGGAGTGTTATGTCTACTTCGAATTCACTCCAAATGAATGTAAATGCGACACTTCCGTGCTACGAAATAGCGTTTGCAGATGTCTACGTATCATAGCAATAGGGTTCCAGTGCTTCTTAAACCGCGATATCGCATCTCGTTTCTATGTCTCATGATAAGATATAATATTCATTGCGAAGTGTTGTGTATTCCTCGTCTACACTTCAAATGAATGTAAATGCGACACTTCCTTTCAAGGAGAAAGCGGTTCCAGGTGTCTACGTATAGAAGCAATAGAGTTCTAATGCTTCTTAAAACGCCATAACGCATCTCATTTCTATGTTCCGTGATAACATATAATATTCATTGTGGATTGTTATGTCTACTTCGTATTCACTTCAAATGAATGTAAATGCGACACCTCCTTGCTACGATATAGTGCTTGCAGATGACTACGTATCATGGCAATAGGGTTCCAATGCTTCTTAAAACGCGATATCGCATCTCATTTCTATGTTTCATGATAAGATATAATATTCATTGTGCAGTGTTATGTGTACCTCGTATTCAATTCAAAAGAATGTAAATGCGACACTTCCATGCTAGGAAATAGCGTTTCCAGAAGTCTACGTGTCGAAGCAATAGAGTTCTAGTGCTTCTTAAAACGCAATATAGCATCTCATTTCTATGTCTCATGATAAGATATAATATTCATTGCGAAGTGTTACGTATTCCTCGTCTACACTTCAAATGAATGTAAATGCGACACTTCCTTGCTAGGAAATAGCGTTTCCAGATGTCTACGTATCGAAGCAATAGGGTTCAAATCCTTCTTAAACCGCGATATTCCATCTCATTTCTATGTTTCATGGTAAGAGATAATATTCATTGTGGAGACTTAGGTATACCTCGTATTCACTTCAAAGGAATGTAAATGCGACACTTCCCTTCTGGGAAAAAGCGTTTCCAGATGTCTACGTATCGTAGAAATGGAGTTCTTGTGCTTTTCAAGACGCGATATCGCATCTCATTTCTATGTTTCATGATAGGATATAAAATTCATTGCGAAGTGTTATGTGCACCTCGTATTCACTTCAAAAGAATGTAAATGCGACACTTCCTAGCAAGGAAGTAGCGTTTGCAGATGTCTACGTATCGTAGCAATAGAGTTCTGATGCTTCTCAAAACGCGATATCGCAACTCATTCCTATGTTTCATGATAAGATGTAATATTCAGTGCGGAGTGGCATGTATTCCTCCTCTACACTTGCAATGAATGTAAATGCGACACTTCCTTGCTAGGAATTAGCGCTTGCAGATATTTACGTATCGAAGCAATAGAGTTCTAATGCTTCTTATATCGCGATATCGCATCCCTTTTCTACGTTTCATGATAAGATATAATATTCATTGTGGAGTGTTGTATATCCCTTGTATTCACTTCAAATGAATGTAAATGCGACAATTCCTTGCTAGGTAATAGCGTTTGCAGATGTCTACGTATCGAAGCAATAGCGTTCTAATGCTTCTTAAAACGAGATATTGCATCTCTTTTCTATGTTTCATGATAAGATGTAATATTCGTAGCGAAGTGCTATGTACTCCTCGTCTACACCTCCAATGAATGTAATTGCGACACATCCTTTATAGGTAATAGCTCTTGCAGATGTTTACGTATCGAAGCAATAGAGTTCTAATGCCTCTTATATCGCGATATCGCATCTCATTTCTATGTTTCATGATGAGATATAATATTCATTGTGCAGTGTTACGTATGCCTCGTATTCACTTCAATGGAATGTAGATACGACACTTCCTTGCTAGGAATTAGCGGTTGCAGATATCTACGTATCGAAGCAATAGATTTGTAATGCTTCTTACATCGCGATATCGCATCTCATTCCTACGTTTCATGATTAGATATAATATTCATTATGGAGTGATATGTATCCCTCGTATTCACTTCAAATGAATGTAAATGCGACAATTCTATGCTAGGAAATAGCTTTTGCAGATGTCTACGTATCGTAGCAATAGAGTTACTATGCTTAATTAAAACGAGATATCATATTTCATTTCTATGTTTCATGATAAGATATGATATTCATTGCGAAGTGTTATGTATACCTCGTATTCACTTCAAAAGAGTGTAAACGCGACACTCCCCAGCAAGGAAGTAGCGTTTGCAGATGTCTACGTATCGTAGCAATAGAGTTCTGATGCTTCTCAAATCGCGATATCGCATCTCATTTCTATGTTTCATGATAAGATGTAATATTCATTGCGGAGGGCATGTATTCCTCGTCTACACTTGCAATGAATGTAAATGCGACACTTCCTTGCTAGGACATAGTGCTTGCAGATGTTTACGTATCGACGCAATAGAGTTCTAATGCTTCTTAAAACGAGACATCGCATCTCATTTCTATGTTTCACGATAAGATATAATATTCATTGCGGAGTGTTATGTATCCCTCGTTTTCACTTCAAATGAATGTAAATGCGACAATTCCTTGCTAGGTAATAGCGTTTGCAGATGTCTACGTATCGAAGCAGTAGCGTTCTGATGCATCTTAAAACGAGATATTGCATCTCTTTTCTATGTTTCATGATAAGATATAATATTCGTAGCGAAGTGCTATGTACTACTCGTCTACACTTCCAATTAATGTAATTGCGACACTTCATTTATAGGTAATAGCTCTTGCAGATGTTTACGTATCGAAGCAATAGAGTTCTAATGCCTCTTATATCGCGATATCGCATCTCATTTCTATGTTTCATGATGAGATATAATATTCATTGTGCAGTGTTACGTATGCCTCGTATTCACTTCAATGGAATGTAAATACGACACTTCCTTGCTAGGAAGTAGCGGTTGCAGATATCTACGTATCGAAGCAATAGAATTCTAATGCTTCTTAAAACGCGATATCGCACCTCATTCCTATGTCTCATGATAAGATACAATATTCATTGCGAAGTGTTGTGTATTCCTCGTCTACACTTCTAATGAATGTAAATGGGACACTTCCTTGCTAGGAAGTAGCGTTTGCAGATATCTACGTATCGAAACAATAGAATTCTAATGCTTCTTAAAACGAGATATCGCATCTCATTTCTATCTTTCATGATAAGATATAATATTCATTGCGGAGTGGCATGTATACCTCGTCCACACCTCAAATGAATGTAAATGCGACAATTCCTTTGCAGGATAGAGCGTTGGCAGATGTCTACGCATTGTAGCAATAGAGTTCTAATGCTTCTTAGAACGCGATATCGCATCTCATTTCTATGTTTCATGATAAGATATAATATTCATTGTGCAGTGTTACGTATACCTCCTATTCACTACAGAGGAATGTAAATGCGACACTTCCATGCTAGGAAGTAGCGTTTCCAGATATCTAGGTATCGAAGCAATAGAGTACTAATGCTTCTTATATCGCGATATCGCATCTGATTTCTATGTTTCATGATAAGATATAATATTCATTGCGAAGTGTTATGTATATCTCGTATTCACTGCAGAAGAATGTAAAAGCGGCACTTCCTTGCTAGGATGTAGCGTTTGCAGATGTCTATGTATCGTAGCAATGGAGTTCTAATGCTTTTTAAATCGCGATATCGCATCTCATTTCAATGTTTCATGATAAGATATAATATACATTGCGAAGTGTCATGTATACCTCGTATTCACTTCAAAAGATTGTAAATGCGACACTTCCTTGCTAGGAAATAGCGTTTGCAGATGTCTACGTATCGTAGCAATAGTGTTCTAATGCTTCCTAAAGCGAGATGTCGCATCTCATTTATATGTTTCATGACAAGATATAATATTCATTGCGAAGTGTCATTTATACATCGTATTCACTTCAAAAGAATGTAAATGCGATACTTCCCTGCTATCAAGTGGAGTTTGCAGATGTCTACGTATTGTAGCTATGGAGTTCTAATGCTTTTTAAATCGCGATGCCGCATCTCAATTCTACGTTTCATGATAAGATATAATATTCGTTGCGGAGTGGCAGGCATACCTCGTATTCACTTCAATGGAATGTAAATGCGACACTTCCTTGCTAAGAAGTAGCGTTTGCAGATATCTACGTATCGAAGAAATGGAGTTCTAATGCTTCTTAAACGAGATATCGCATCTCATTCCTATGCATCATGATAAGATATAATATTCACTGCGGAGTGGCATGTATACCTCGTCTACGCTTGCACTGAATGTAAATGCGACACTTCCTTGCTAGGAATTAGCTCTTGCAGATGTTTACGTATCGAAGCAATAGAGTTCTAATGCTTCTTAAAACGAGATATTGCTTCTCATTTCTATGTTTCATGATAAGATATAATATTCATTGCGGAGTGGCATGTATACCTCGCATACACTTCAAATGAATGTGAATGCGACACTTCCTTGCTAGAAAATAGAGTTCTCAGATGTCTACGTATCGAAGCAATAGCGTTCTAATGCTTCTTAAAACGAGATATTGCATCTCTCTTCTATGTTTCATGGTAAGATATAATACTCATTGCGAAGTGTCATGTATACCTCGTATTCACTTCAAAAGAATGTAAATTCGACACTTCCTAGCAAGGAAGTAGCGTTTGCAGATGTCTACGTATCGTAGCAATTGATTTCTAATGCTTCTTATAACGCGTTATCGCATCTCATTTCTATGTTTCATAATAGGATATAATATTCATTGCGAAGTGTCATGTATACCTCGTATTCACTTCAAATGAATGTAAATGCGTCTCTTCCTCGCTGGAAAATAACGATTGCAGATGTCTACGTATCGAGGCAATAGATTTCTAATGCTCCTTAAACCGCGATGTCGCATCTTATTTCTATGTTTCAGGATAAGATATAATATTCAAAGCGAAGTGTCACTTATACCTCTCATACACTTCAAATGAATGTAAATGCGACACTACCTTGCTAGGAAATAGCGTTTGCAGATGTCCACGTACCGAAGCAATAGAGTTCTAATCCTTCTTAAAACGCGATATCGCATCTCGTTGCTATGTTTCATGATGAGATATAATATTCATTGCGAAGAGTCATGTATACCTCGTATTCACATCGAATGAATGTAAATGCCACACTTCCTTCCTAGGATTTAGCGTCTGCAGATGTCTATGTATCGTAGCAATAGAGCTCTAATGCTTCTTAAAACGCGACATCGCATCTCACTTCTATGTTTCATGATAAGATATAATATTCATTGCGAAGTGTCATGAATACCTCGTATTCACTTCAAAAGAATGTAAATGCGACACTTCCATGCTAGGAAGTAGCGTTTGCAGATATCTCCGCATCGAGGCAATAGGGTTCTAATGCTTCTTAAGACGCGATATCGCATCTCACTTTTATGTTACATGATAAGATATAATATTCATTGCGAAGTGTCATGAATACCTCGGATACACTTCAAATGAATGTAAATGCGACACTACATTGCTAGGAAATAGCGTTTGCAAATGTCTAAGTATCGAAGCAATAGCGTTCTAATGCTTCTTAAAACGCGATATCGCACCTCATTCCTATGTCTCATGATAAGATATAATATTCATTGCGAAGTGTTGTGTATTCCTCGTCTACACTTCAAATGAATGTAAATGGGACACTTCCTTGCTAGGAAGTAGCGTTTGCAGATATGTACGTATCGAAGCAATAGAGTTCAAATGCTTCTTAAAACGAGATATCAAATCTCATTCATATGCTCATGATAAGGTATAATATTCACTGCGATGTGTTATGTATTCCTCGTCTACACCTCAAATGAATGTAAATGCGACAATTCCTTTGTAGGATAGAGCGTTGGCAGACGTCTACGCATTGTAGCAATAGAGTTCTAATGCTTCTTAAAACGCGATATCGCATCTCATTTCTATGTTTCATGATAAGATATAATATTCATTGCAAGGTGTCATGTATACCTCGTATTCACTTCAAAAGAATGTAAATGCGACACTCCCTTGCTTGGAAATAGCTTTTGCAGATGTCTCCGTATCGAAGCAATAGGGTTCTAATGCTTCTCTAATCGCGATATCGCATCTCATCTCTATGTTTCGTGATAAGATATAATGTTCATTGCGAAGTGTCATGTATAACTCGTATTCCCTTCGAAAGAATGTAAATGCGACACTCCCTTGCTTGGAAATAGCGTTTGCAGATGTCTACGTATCATAGCAATAGAGATCTAATGCTTCTTAAAACGCGATATTGCATCTCATTTCTATGTTTCATGATAAGAAATAATATCCATTGTGAAGTGTCATTTATACCTCGCATACGCTTCAAATGAACGTAAATGCGACACTTCCTTGCTAGGAAACAGCGTTTGTAGGTCTCTACGTATCGAAGCAGTAGAGTTCTAACGCTTCTTAAAACGCGATATCGCATCCCATTTCTATGTTTCGTGATAAGATATAATATACATTGCGAAGTGTCATGTATACCTCGTATTCACTTCAAAAGAATGTAAATGCGACACTTCCTTGCTAGGAAATAGCGTTTGCAGATATCTACGTATCGTAGCAATAGTGTTCTAATGCTTCCTAAAGCGAGATGTCGCATCTCATTTATATGTTTCATGATAAGATATAATATTCAAAGCGAAGTGTCACTTATACCTCTCATACACTTCAAATGAATGTAAATGCGACACTACCTTGCAAGGAAATAGCGTTTGCAGATGTCCACGTACCGAAGCAATAGAGTTCTAATGCTTCTTAAAACGCGATATCGCATCTCGTTGCTATGTTTCATGATGAGATATAATATTCATTGCGAAGAGTCATGTATACCTCGTATTCACATCGAATGAATGTAAATGCCACACTTCCTTCCTAGGATTTAGCGTCTGCAGATGTCTATGTATCGTAGCAATAGAGCTCTAATGCTTCTTAAAACGCGACATCGCATCTCACTTCTATGTTTCATGACAAGATATAATATTCATTGCGAAGTGTCATGAATACCTCGTATTCACTTCGAAAGAATGTAAATGCGACACTTCCATGCTAGGAAATAGCGTTTGCAGATATCTCCGCATCGAGGCATTAGGGTTCTAATGCTTCTTAAGACGCGATATCGCATCTCACTTTTATGTTACATGATAAGATATAATATTCATTGCGAAGTGTCATGAATACCTCGGATACACTTCAAATGAATGTAAATGCGACACTACATTGCTAGGAAATAGCGTTTGCAAATGTCTAAGTATCGAAGCAATAGCGTTCTAATGCTTCTTAAAACGCGATATCGCACCTCATTCCTATGTCTCATGATAAGATATAATATTCATTGCGAAGTGTTGTGTATTCCTCGTCTACACTTCAAATGAATGTAAATGGGACACTTCCTTGCTAGGAAATAGCGTTGGCAGATGTCTACGTATCGAAGCAGCAGGGCTTGTTAGGAAATAGCGTTGGCAGATGTCTACGTATAGAAACAATAGATTTCTAATGCTTCTGAAAACGACAAATCGCATCTCATTTCCTTGTTTCATGATAAGATATAATATTCATTGAGCAGTGGTATGTATACCTAATATTCACATCAAAAGAATGTAAATGCGACACTTCCTTGCCAGGAAGTAGGGTTTGCAGATATCTGCGTATCGTAGTAATAGAGTTCTAATGCTTCTTAAAACGCGATTTCGCATCTCATTTCTATGTCTTATGATAAGATATAGTATTCATTGCGGAGTGTTGTGTATCCCTCGTCTGCACTACAAATGGATTTAAATGCGACACTTCCTTGCGAGGAAATAGCGTTTGCAGATGTCTACGTATCGAAGCAATAGAGTTCTAAAGCTTCTTAAATCGCGATATTGTATCTCTCTTCTATGTTTCATGGTAAGATATAATACTCATTGCGAAGTGTCATGTATACCTCGTATTCACTTCAAAAGAATGTAAATTCGACACTTCCTAGCAAGGAAGTAGCGTTTGCAGATGTCTACGTATCGTAGCAATTGATTTCTAGTGCTTCTTATAACGCGATATCGCATCTCATTTCTATGTTTCATAATAGGATATAATATTCATTGCGAAGTGTCATGTATAACTAGTATTCACTTCAAATGAATGTAAATGCGTCTCTTCCTCGCTGGAAAATAACGATTGCAGATGTCTACGTATCGAGGCAATAGATTTCTAATGCTCCTTAAAACGCGATGTCGCATCTTATTTCTATGTTTCAGGATAAGATATAATATTCAAAGCGAAGTGTCACTTATACCTCTCATACACTTCAAATGAATGTAAATGCGACACTACCTTGCTAGGAAATAGCGTTTGCAGATGTCCACGTACCGAAGCAATAGAGTTCTAATCCTTCTTAAAACGCGATATCGCATCTCGTTGCTATGTTTCATGATGAGATATAATATTCATTGCGAAGAGTCATGTATACCTCGTATTCACATCGAATGAATGTAAATGCCACACTTCCTTCCTAGGATTTAGCGTCTGCAGATGTCTATGTATCGTAGCAATAGAGCTCTAATGCTTCTTAAAACGCGACATCGCATCTCACTTCTATGTTTCACGATAAGATATAATATTCTTTGTGGAGTGTTATGTATCCTCGTCTACACTTCAAAAGAATGTAAATGCAACACTTCCTTGCCTACGTATCGAAGCAATAGAGTTCTAATGGGGAGGGATAGAGGTCCTTCTCACACCTGGGAACCATCCTGTTTGTCTCCATGGACTATGGCAGCGGTCTTATCTTTGCAGAGCTCTGGATCCTATCCTTCGGGCTTCAGGGTCTCTTCTTGTTCACTTTCCGACTCCTCCACCGTCGAGCCCGTCACGCTACCTCGGCGCACAGCCCTTCCGCGAACCTGCGGTCTTATTATCCGCCGAAGAGGCGTCTTATGTGTCGCTTCTTCCATCAGCTCGCCAGTCTAATCCGTAGAACGGAGAGGGAGAAACGAACGGGGGGGGGTGGGGGGGGGGAGAATGTTCTGCCATCGTGTATTTGACGCTCCTCGCAAATACAGCTATCGCGATGGTCCGTGTCGCGCTTCTCGCATGGGTGGTGATCTGCGAGCTAGTCTAACCGAAGCAGGGGGGGGGGGGGGGTGAACGAGCCTTGTGTAATCGCAGTACATACAAATTTGCGATTATGTAGCTATGTGTTCAAATTCAATTCCGAATAATGCACTAAAAAGCATCCCAGATAACAAACGGCAAGATGGTAGCGACACCATGCCGGCACTATATTGCCACTTCCGAGGAGTGTCAACTGATTCGTAGTCATCTGTGACCGAATTCGCTGACTAAAATGCCAGAACGTGTTACCAGCATGTTCTAGACAAGCGAATCGCGCAGAACCAGCACCATGGTGACACGCGTATCATCGCTCCATTCATGAATCTCCTCAGCAATGACGCAGGATCACATTTGGCATTAGAGAACCTGTGCTTTCATACAAATTAGAACCGTTAGATGTTAGTAGATGTTCAGCATATGAGTATTGATAGACATTTTGATGGTCGTTTTCCTATATTTATAGTTATTGAGCGAGTCGTATATATTTCTTTCAATCCATCATAGACTAAAAATATTATTTATAAAAAAATATTACTTATAAAATAAAAATTCATGCTGTTGCGTCCCTAACTTCGCCTTGTGTAATTTTTGAAATAACATGCTGTCATCGTATTTAATGTAACCCTCAATTGCATGAATTTGTAACAATAAATTGAAGAAAATATATATAAAATAAGTGTATATATTATTATGACAAAGCAATTATTGACTTTATGGAAAAAATCGCCCTATCGAGCTAGTTTATAGAAAATAATAAAATCGAGTTCTTATATCTTTGTTTTGTGCCGTTGTATCTATTTTGGAATCAAAATAAATAAATTGCACAGTTTAGTCATTTTTCATATTTGCTTATAATTTTTATGGAAACAGCTTCCCCATTAGTAAATGTCAGCCTACGCCACAACCACGCGTGTAGCTATGGTGAGCTGATAGTATCATTGTCACGGCCGTGTAGCCCGTGTGCTATATCTCGGTGCTTTAATAGTGCCGTGATACGAATGCCGCCCCAGTACTAACAGTATGCCATTTCGAAAGCTGAGTAGGAGCACTTTGTTAGCACAGTTCTGACACGGAATTCGTTCCATCCGTTGTCATTGGCGTGATAATCGCTGGCTGTTTGGGATATTGTAGTGCATGAGGCAGACTTGTTCCTTATCATCGTCAAGGAGATGGAATTTCACTCCCCCCTTTTTGAATTTTTTAAATTATTGTTTGGAATTTTTGCCGTTTCTGTATCTCTATGACCGCATTGTGGATTCAACTTATGTACGATCTTTTTGGTCTTCATCTTTTGTTACATGTAATATTATATATGTGATGCACGTTTGTTATGTAATGCTCCGATTTGTAAGCCTCAGATACTTTTATTCTTTGGCAAAGCAACTTATTCGATTAATATATATTTATTAGACATAGATATAAACAATTAGAAAAATGTTATTAAAACGCTATTAAATATGTTGTTGCAATCATATATTTAAGGTCTGAAGATGTAGATGCAATTAATGTCCGATATTTTGCGCGACCCAATCGACGTATCGAGTGAGGCTATGAAATATAAAAATCTTTTACTATTCTTCGACCCCTTTATATGTTAAATGAATGATTAGTTCTGCAAGACAAGAAGCCTGAATTAGTGAGATATCTAGGAACATAAGTAATTTGTAAGTAACACATCTTTTCTCTTTGAAATATTTGCCTTTGCATAGAATAGAACGTATAGATATAATGGCCTGTTTTGTACCCATTTCGGTACAATTCTATTGTAGCCTTTGAGCAGAAGTAATATTGATTATACTTGATTTTTGCAATAGTTCTTTGATTAACAGATTTTATTAACCTAGAATTATCATTTGACGGATGTATCAATCTACTTTGTAGCTCCATCAGTTTCTTTTTCTGCTCGCTACTTTCCATTTTCAGTTCCGTATACTTATCCTTCATCACCATCATATATGTTGCGTAAAATTACAATAACTTTTTGTCCTCAAATTTTGCGGATATTTCAATTAAATTTACTTTGATTAAATAAACGGAAATTAAAAAACAGTGGCACGTACCATTTCTTGGAAACGTTGTATCGTAATTTGCATCTGACTGTTTTGAAAGGCACGCACTTTACTTAACGTTTGCAATGATTCGGTTAGCGAAGTAAAGTAATATTCTACATTCGAAATTGTTGGCTCTTGTAATTCTAAGGCAAATATATTTATCTGTCGACAGCGTGAACATTGTTTTTTGGTAAAATTCCAGAAAAACAAATATACTATAAGTAAAATAATAAACATCATAATATTAAATTTAACTCTGTTCATCGTTGCCTTGTTGGACACATCCATAACAATATACAGGGTGGGGCAGTAATAATTAGCACCTCAGATATCCACGAAACTATAAGTTTCATAGAAGTTTTTGCTAATATAAAATTGCATAGTACAAAGGGGCCATCCGTTGATGAAAATAGTTTTTTTGTAAGTGGAGTTATGTTGGACATATGAAGGTTACCTTCATTTTTTAAACTGAATTGGTATGTCCATTCTTCCGTAATACGATAGAGCATTTTAAAGCAAGTTTAACGATCTGTAACATGAAGGCATTGAAGGTTACAAAAAGTAAAGAAAGGCGATAATACTCACGGTTTTGATAGTAAATGAAACATACGTATTGTAAACAGTGGTGGAAGGCGTAATACTTACCGTTTACTTCACTGTGAATAAACACTTTTCGAAGGGCATTTCAATAGTTTGCAGCATAAGTTAAACATGATAAGATTAGTATTGAAAAATCGGTTCGAATACGTTTGGTTAGGCTGTTCTTTGTGTCGTTCATTTTATAAGTACTGAGCTGCGGATTCCTGAGGACAGCTCACAAAATTGTTGAACTATGGAAGATTATCATTTTGAATTTGAATCAAAAGGTAATTAAATTCCATTAGATTGTAAACAGATCTCAATGTTTCATTTTAGATAGCAAGATTAAATACTCTTTACAAAACTACAAGAATGGATACATACCTTTCTGTTATAATTACTTCATAAAGAATTATAATTGCAATTATATAGTTCATTACGATAAAAAATATTTCTCAGAAAATTCTAAATATTAAATAAACGAATCAAGTAAAACATTTTTAATAATTAAGAATATGAAAAATACTTGAACATTCCAATA
Source organism: Xylocopa sonorina (assembly GCF_050948175.1). Lineage (NCBI taxonomy): Eukaryota > Metazoa > Arthropoda > Insecta > Hymenoptera > Apidae > Xylocopa > Xylocopa sonorina. The sequence continues at coordinate 137,411 of NW_027490526.1, read as the reverse complement.
GAAAGATGTCTAAACAGGAGCTAGAAAAGTCAAACATTCAATATCAATTCCAGAATTCATCTATAAGAGGTAAAATGTTTCGAAAGCTTTAATTACAGTCTTTAATGCAAGCAGTTGGGCAGTATTTCAATTTTTAATAAAATTGATGAAAGTCAACCATTTTGAAGTGGTTAGAATCTTTGTCGTTTGAGCAATAAGTGAATAACAAATAACTGTATAAATTCCAGGCTTAAAAACTTATAGATTAAATCCTATGCAGACCCGTTTATGAGCGAGATACTAAATAATAATCCACACTAAGTAATCATTTTAAAACTTAAACGATTACATCTCGCGAACTATCAAGGATATCAGAAGCGTGAAAAGTATGTGGTTTATCAAAAACTCTTCTAAAAGAACGGACGAAGCCAATAGAAATCTTTGTTGAAGTAAGCAAGTTCTAAAGTTCTAAGCAACGCGATAGCCCTTATCTGCCTATGTTTCATAGCAAGTAAGTTCTGAATTTCTGTGAAATCCGATGGAGTTCCTCACTACTAACGTTTCAAAGTAAGTTCTAAAATTCTCAGTTCTACGTTTAAAACTATGTGTCTTCTATATATCTATGTAAAGTGATGGTTCCTATTAGTTGTGACGGAAACCTATATATAGTAAGTCAGGGAAGCTCGAAGGGGTTAATTATCTAAATGCTTTAAAGTGTGAAACGTACTTTAATCTAAAGCGATCTATCGTTCCAAGGTATCCGCTCACGTACAACTTTTCTTGGGCGCCAGCTGCTCAGAAAGTAGCAAAGGGGATAGACTACACGACCCCGGGAACCCTGGGGCGGAACAACCCTTGAAACTTCGAAATGCTCCTCCTCTCGACTACGCCTAGCCAAGTACACACACTCAGGTCGCGAGGTACTGAAGTCACGGCATGTTTATTTATGGTCTCGACGTGGGTTTAACTAACAAGGGCTACGGGAAACTACGCAACACGCCGCAAATTACCGGGTAGTGTCTTTGGAAGTGTAATCGAGGTATACATAATACTTCGCAATGAATATTATAACTTATCTTGAAACCCAGAAATGAGATGCGATATTGCGTTTTAGAAGCACTAGAACTCTAATGCTTCGATACGTAGATATCTGGAAACGCATTTTCCTAGCAAGGAATTGTGGTGTTTTCATTCCTTTGTAGTGTAGACGAGGTACACACATCACTTATCACCGAATATTATATCATAGCATGAAACATAGAAATGAGATGCGATATCGCGTCTAAGAAGCATTAGAACTCTAATGCTTCTTTACGTGGACAACTGGAAACGCTATTTCCAAAGAAGGAAGTGTCGCATTTACATTCATTGGTATTGTAGACGAGGTATACATAATACTTCGCAATGAATATTACATCTTATCATGAAACATAGAAATGGGAAGCGATAGCGCGTTTTGAGACGCATTAGATCTCTATTGCCTCGATACGTAGACATCTGGAAAACTTATTCCTAAGAAGGAAGTGTGGCATTTACATGCTTTTGAAGTGTAGACGAGGTATACATAACACTTCGCAATGTATATTATATCTCATCATGAAACATAGAAATGAGATGCGATATCGCGTTTTAAGAAGCAATACAACTCTATAGCTTCGATACGTAGAAACATGGAAACGCTATTTCCTACCAAGGAAGTGCGGCATTTACATTCTTTTCAAGTGTAGACAAGGTATACGTAACACTTCGCAATGAATATTATACTAAATCATGAAACATAGAAATGAGATGCGATATAGCCTTTTAAGAAGCATTAGAACACTATTGCTTCGATACGAAGACATCTGGAAACGCATTTCCTAGCAATGAAGTGTGGCACTTACATTCTTTTGAAGGGTAGTCGTGGCATACATAACACTTCGCAATGAATATTATATCTTATCATGAAACATAGAAATGAGATGCGATATCGCGTTTTAAGAAGCATTAGAACTCTATTGCTTCGATACCTAGACATCTGGAATCACCATTTCCTAGCAAGGAAGTGTGGCATTTACATTCTTTTCATGTGTAAACGAGGTACACATAACACTTCGCAATCAATATTACATCTTATCATGAAACAAAGAAATGAGATGCGACATCTCGTTTTACGAAGCATTAGAACACTATTGCTTCCGATACGTAGACATCTGCAAACTCTATTTCCTAGCCAGGAAGTGTCGCATTTACTTTTATTTGAAGTGTAGACTAGGAATACATAACACTTCGCAATGAATATTATATCTTATCATGAGACATAGAAATGTGATGCGATGTCGCGTATTAAGATGCATTAGAACCCTATAGATATGATACATAGACATCTGCATACGCTATCTCCTAGCAAGGAAGTGTTGCATTTGCATTCCTTTGAAGTAAATACGAAGTAGACATAACACTCCACAATGAATATTACATCATATCACGGAACATCGAAATGACATGCGATATCGCGTTTTAAGAAGCATTAGAACTCTATTGCTTCGATTCGTAGACATCTGGAAACGCTATTTTCTAGCAAGGAAGTGTCGCATTTACATTATTTTGAAGTGAATACGAAGTAGACATAACACTCCGCAATGAATATTATATCTTATCACGGAACATAGAAATGAGATGCGATATGGCGTTTTAAGAAGCATTAGAACTCTATTGCTTCGATACGTAGACATCTGCAAACGCTATCTCCTAGCAAGGAAGTGTCGCATTTACATTCCGTTGAATTGAATACGAGGTATACATAACACTGCACAATGAATATTATATCTTATCATGAAACATAGAAATGAGATGCGATATCGCGTTTTAAGAAGCATTAGAACTTTATTGCTACGATTCGAAGACATATGCAAACGCTATTTCCTAGGAAAGAAGTGTCGCATTTACATTCATTTTAAGTGTATGCGAGGTAGACATGACTCTTCGCAATGAATCTTATATCTTATCATGAAACATAGAAATGAGATACGATATCATGTTTTAAGAAGCATTACAACTCTATTGCTACGATACATAGGCATCTGCAAAAGCTATTTCCTAGCAAGGAAGTGTCGCATTTGCATCCTTTTGAAGTGAATTTGAGGTATACCTACGTCTTCACAATGAATGTTATATCTTATCATGAAACATAGAAATGAGATGCGATATCGCGTTTTGCGATGCAATAGAACTCTAATGCTACGAGAAGTAGACATCTGCAAACGCTGTTTCCTAGCAAGGAAGTGTCGCATTTACATTCATTTGAAGTGTAGAAGAGGAATACGTAACACTTCGCAATGAATATTATATCTTATCATGAGACATAGAAATGAGATGCGATATTGCGTTTTAAGAAGCACTAGAACTCTATTGCTACAATACGTAGATATCTGGAAACTCTATTTCCTAGGAAGGAAATGTCGCATTTACATTCCAATGAAGTGAACACGAGGTATACATAACACTCCATAATGAATATCATATCTTATCATGAAACATAGCAGTGAGATGCGATATCGCGTTTTGCGAAGCAATAGAACTCTAATGCTACGAGAAGTAGACATCTGCAAACGCTATTTCCTTATATGAATGTGTCGCATTTACATTCTTTTGAAGTGAATACGAGACATACATGACACATCGGAATGAATATTACATCTTATCATGAAACATAGAAGTTAGATGCGATATCGCGTTTTAAGAAGCAATAGAACTCTATCGCTACGATACTTAGACATCTGCAAACGCTATTTCCTAACATGGAAGTGTCGCATTTACATAGTTGTGATGTGAGTACGAGATATACATGACACAACGGAATGAATATTATATCTTATCATGAAACATAGAAGTGAGATGCGATATCGCGTTTTAAGAGGCATTAGAAGACTATTGCTACGATACGTAGACATCTGCAAACGCTATTTCCTAGCGAGGAAGTGTCGCATTTACATTCTTCTGAAGTGAGTACGAGGTATACATGACTCTTCGCAATGAATATTATATCTTATCATGAAACATAGGAACGAGATGCGATATCGCGTTATGAGAAGCATTAGAACTCTATTGCTAATATACGTAGACATCTGCAAACTCTATTTCCTAGCAAGGAAGTGTCGCATTTACATTCCATTGAAGTGAATACGAGGTATACATGACACTTCGCAATGAATATTTTATCTCATCATGAAACATAGAAGTGAGATGCGATATCGCGTTTTAAGAAGCTTTAGAACTCTATTGCTACGATACGTAGACATCTGCAATTGCTATTTCCTGGCATGGAAGTGCCGCATTTACATTCTTTTGAAGTAAGTACGAGGTATACATGACACTTCGCAATGAATGTTATATCTTATCATGAAACATAGAAGTGAGATGCGATGTCGCGTTTTAAGAAGCATTAGAAGTCTATTTCTACGATACGTAGACATCTGCAAACGCTATTTCCTAGCAAGTAAGTGTCGCATTTACATTCATTTGAAGTATAGACGAGATATACATAACACTGCACAATGAATATTATATCTTATCATGAAACATAGAAATGAGATGCGATATGGCGATTTAAGAAGCATTAGAACTCTATTGCTTCGATACGTAGACATCTGCAAACGCTACTTCCTAGCAAGGAAGTGTAGCATTTACATTCTTTTGAAAGGAATACGAGGTATACATGACACTTCGCAATGAATATTATATCTTATCAGGAAACGTAGATATGAGATGCGATATGACGATTTAAGAAGCATTAGAACTCTATTGCTTCGATACGCAGACATCTGCAATCGCTATTTCCTAGCAAGGAAGTATCGCATTTACATTCTTTTGAGGGGAATACGAGGTATCACGTCCGGTGAAACTATTTTCCGTTGCTCCGGAGGCTTTACGACACGAGCCTATTTTTCGGTAATTCGGTCCGCGGGAACGCGTTAAGACCGGGTCCGACAATTCGGCTGACGCGACACTAGCGAAAACACTCGCGATAATAAGGGAATGACCCTACCTTTCGATGACTTCTCTCTCGATTTGTATGTAGAAACGTCGTGGAGGATCGTTTGCTGGGATCGTAGCGGATTTCGTTCTGTTGGCTGCTACGGAAATCTCGATCAGTCGCCAGCGAAGAGGAGGACGGCGGTCGGAATTCAGCGATGATGCTGAATGTGGCATAATCGGCGTGATGCGTCGTGGTGTCTGGATCGGAAGCGTCGACGGTCGCTTCGGAAAGCGGCGTCTGGGCTGGTGCGAAGGCAGGTCGCTGGTATACTAGGACTCTCGGAAAGCCCTCCAAATATTCATGCACAAGTGATCCTATGAAATTCTTCCTACTCGCACGTCGCGTTCTTCGCAAACCGGAAGCACGACTCATTCACCAGGTTTTTCTGTACTTTCGACTAAGATCTGAGGGATAAGCGGCGGTCTCAACGTCACAAAGCCGATTTCTATACTCCTTCAATTTGATGAAGATCAACCCCAGTTGTATGGAAGAACCCGTGGAAGAATTCGTAGTTAAATGTAATGTTAAAAGTAGAACTAGTATTATAAACACTTGAGAAAATTAATGGATGTGGAAATAGTAGACTTGGTAAAAGAACTTGTACTTGGATATAGTAAAAGTAAAAATAAAGTATATTCTAGGTTTAAAGTATACAAGAACTGGAATTATTCTAAGACTAAGACTAAGTTAAAATGGAAATAGAAATACGATGCATGAACCCCACATTGAGGTGGCTAACGATCTAGAACTAGAGGTTTCGACTCCTCGGTAGGAGATCTCGAGTCAGAGTGTGTGCTCTGGAGACGCGTCTCTGACCTCCTCGGTTCGCGGGGCGCTACGGTCGCGGAGACTCGCGGTAGGGAGATCGCGGTCCCGCGAGTGGGGGACTCGCGTCTCGAGGCGGAGAGCGCGCGGTCCAGCGAGTGGGGAATCGCGGCTCGTGGTGGGGCTAGCGGCGCATGCCGCTGGCCGGACGCATCTTACTTAGTGTAACATAGATCTAGGAATTCTTATATATGCGTCATGATATGGTATGTATGTCCTAGCTTAGAAGTAATATATAGGTTCTAGCAGATCCTGTTCCCGGAATTGGAAAAGACCCCATTCAGGTGATGGGCTGCAGCTACGTCTTCCTGCAGGACGGAATCCTCGGTGCGAGGGAGATAGGGCTGTCCGTCCTTGGTGCGGGCGAGACAGGTATACTCGGTGGTGCGAGTGAGACACTGGTGCCCGGTACGAGCGAGACAGGTATACTCGGCGGTGCGAGTGAGGCAGCGGAACTCGGTGTGAGTGAGCGCGTGCAGGTATGCGCGCGCGAACTCTTCCAGTTGCTGGTTCTGCAGGCGAGTTTGGCTGGTTGCATGCGTCCAGGGGTTGATGCTGGGGGGTGCGAGGAGGTTCCTTTCTAGGAAATTACGTTCCCAGATATCTCTGTATCGAGGCTATAGAGTACTAATGCCCCTTAAAACGCCATATCGGATCTCATTTCCATGTATCGTGACAAGATATAATATTCATTGTTGAGTGTCATGAATACCTCGTATTCACCTCAAAGGAATGTAAATGCGACACTTCCTTGCTAGGAAATACGGCTTGCGGATTTCTACGTATCGTAGCGATAGTGTTCTAGTGCTTCTCGAAGTGCGATATCGCATCTCATTTCCATGTTTCATGATAGGATATAATTTTCATTGTGCAGTGTCATGTAAACCTCGTATTCACTTAAAAAGAGTGTAAATGCGACACTTCCTTGTTAGGAAGTAGCGTATGAAGTAGTCTACGTATCGTAGAAATAGAGTTCTAATGCTTCTCAAAATGCGATATCGCATCACATTTCTATGTCTCATGATGAGATGTAATATGCATTGCGAAGTGTTACGTATACCTCGCATACACTTGCAATGAATGTAAATGCGACACTTCCTTGCTAGGAAGTAGCATTTGCAGATGTCTACGAATCGTAGCAATGGATTTCTAAAGCTTGCTAATTCGCGATATCGCGTCTCATATCTATGTTTCATGATAATATATAATATTCGTTGCCAAGTGTCATGTACACCTCGCATACACTTCAAATAAATGTGAATGCGACAGTTCCATGCTAGGAAATAGTGTTTGCAGATGTCTACGTATCGAAGCAATAGAGTTCTAATGCTTCTAATATCGCCATATTGCATCCCATTTCTTCGTTTCATGATAAGATATAATTTTCATTGTGCAGTGTCATGTAAACCTCGTATTCACTTAAAAAGAGTGTAAATGCGACACTTCCTTGTTAGGAAGTAGCGTATGAAGTAGTCTACGTATCGTAGAAATAGAGTTCTAATGCTTCTCAAAATGCGATATCGCATCACATTTCTATGTCTCATGATGAGATGTAATATGCATTGCGAAGTGTTACGTATACCTCGTATTCACTAGAAAAGAATGTAAACGCGACACTTCCTTGACAGGAAATAGCGTTTGCAGATGTCTACGTATCGTAGCATTAGAGCTCTAATGCTTCTCAAAACGTGATATCGCTTCTCATTACTATGTTTCATGATAATATATAATATTCATTGTGGAGTGTTATGTGTACCTCGTATTCACTTGAAAAGAAAGTAAATGCGCCACTTCCTTGCTAGGAAATAGCGTTTGCAGATGTCTACGTATCGAAGCAATAGTGTTCTAATGCTCCTTAAATCGCGATATCGCATCTCATTTCTATGTTTCATGGTACGATATAATATTCATTGTGCAATGTTATGTATACCTCGTATTCACTTCAAAAGAATGTAAATGCTACACTTCCTTGCTAGGAAGTAGCGTTTGCAGATGTCTACGTATGGAAGCAATAGAATTCTAATGCTTCCTAAATCGTCATGTTGCATCTCATTTCTATGTTTCATGATAAGATATAATATTCAATGCGAGGTGTCATGTATGCCTCGTATTCCTATCAAAAGAATGTAAATGCGACATTTCCTTGTTAGGGATAGCGTTTGCAGATGTCTGCGTATCGAAGCAATAGAGTTCTAATGCTTCTTAAATCGCCATATTACATCACATTTCTATGTTTCATGATTAGATATAATTTTCATTGTGGAGTGTTATGTATACCTCGTATTCACTTCAAAAGAATGTAAATGCGACACATGCTTGCATGGAAATAGCGTTTGCAGATGTCTACATATCGAAGCAATAGATTTCTAATGCTTCTTAAATCGCCATATTGCATCTAATTTCTATGTTTCATGGTAAGATATAATATTCATTGTGGAGTGTTATGTATACCTCGTATTCACTTCAAAAGAATGTAAACGCGACGCTTCCTTGCCAGGAAATAGCGTTTGCAGATGTCTACGTATCGAGGCAGTAGAGTTCTAATGTCTCTTAAATCGTCATATCGCATCTCATATCTACATTTCCTGATAAGATATAATATTCATTGCGAAGTGTCATATATACCTCGCATACACTTCAAATGAATGTAAATGCAACACTTCCTTGCTAGGAAATAGCGTTTGCAGATGTCTACGTATCGAAGCAATAGAGTTCTAATGCTTCTTAAATCGCCATATCGCACCTCATTTCTATGTTTCATGATAAGCTATAATATTCATTGTGCAGTGTTATGTATACCTCGTATTCACTTCAAAAGAATGTAAACGCGACACTCCCTTGCCAGGAAATAGCGTTTGCAGATGTCTACGTATCGAGGCAGTAGAGTTCTAATGCCTCTTAAATCGTCATATCGCATCTCATATCAACGTTTCCTGAAAAGATATAATATTCATTGCGAAGTGTCATGTATACCTCGTATTCCTTTCAAAAGAATGAAAATGCGACCCATCCTTGCTAGGAAGTAGCGTTTGCAGATGTCTACGTATCGAAGCAATAGTGTTCTAATGCTTCTTAAATCGTCATATCGCATCTCATATCTACGTTTCCTGATAAGATATAATATTCATTGCGAAGTGTCATGTATACCTCGTGTTCCTTTCAAAAGAATGTAAATGCGACACTTTCTTGCTTTGCAGATGTCTACGTATCGAAGCAATAGAGTTCTAATGCTTCTTATATCGCCATATCGCATCTCATTTCTATTTTCATGATAAGATATAATATTCATTGTGCAGTGTTACATATATCTCGTCTATACATCAAATGGATGTAAATTCGACACTTCCTTGCTAGGAAATAGCGTTTGCAGATGTCTACGTATCGAAGCAATAGAGTTCTAATGCTTCATAAATCGCCCATATCGCATCTCATTCCTATGTTTCATGTTAAGATATAATATTCATTGTGGTGTGTTATCTATACCTCGCATACACTTCCAAATAATGTAAATGCGACACTTCCTTGCTTCGAAATAGCGTTTGCAGATGTCTACGTATCGAAGCAATAGAGTTCTAATGCTTCTAATATCGCCACATTGCATCCCATTTCTTCGTTTCATGATAAGATGTAATATTCATTGCGAAGTGTCATGTATACCTCGTATTCCTTTCAAAAGAATGTAAATGCTACACTTCCTTGCTAGGAAGTAGCGTTTGCAGATGTCTACGTATCGAAGCAATAGAGTTCTAATGCTTCTTAAATCGCCATATCGCATCTCATTTCTATGTTTCATGATAAGATATAATATTCATTGTGCAGTTTTATGTATATCTCGTCTATACTTCAAATGAATGTAAATGCGACACTTCCTTGCTAGGAAATAGCGTTTGCAGATGTATACGTATCGAAGCAATAGAGTTCTAATGCTTCTTAAATCGCCATATCGCATCTCATTTCTATGTTTCATGATAAGATATAATATTCATTGCGAAGTGTCATGTTTACCTCGTATTCACTTCAAAAGAATGTAAATGCGACACTTTCTTGCTAGGAAATATCGTATACAGAGCTCTCCGTATCCAAGCAATAGATTTCTAGTGCTTCTTAAAACTGGATATCGCATCACGTTTTTATGTTTCATGATAAGATATAATATAAATTGCGAAATGTCACTTATACCTCGTATTCACTTCAAATGAATGTAAATGCGATACTTCCTTGCCAGGAAGTAGCGTTTCCAGGTGTCTACGTATCGAAGCATTGGAGTTCTAATGCTTCTTCAAACGAGATGTTGCATCTCGCTTCTATGTTTCACGATAAGATATATTATTCATTGCGATGTGTCATGTATACCTCGTATTCGCCTCAAAATAATGTAAATACAACTCTTCCTTGCTAGGAAATAGCGTTTTCAGATGTCTGCGTATCAAGACAATAGATTTCTGGTGCTTCTTAAAACGAGATGCCGCATCATACTCCTATGTTTCAGGATAAGATATTATATTCGTTGCGAAGTGTCATGTACACCACGTATTCACTTCGAAAGAATGTAAATGCGGCACTCCCTTGCTAGGAAATAGCGTTTGCAGATTTTTACGTACCGTAGCAATAGAGTAATAATGCTTCTTAAAACGCGATATAGCACCTCATTTCTATGTTTCAAATAAGATATAATATTCATTGCGAAGTGTCATGTATACCTCGCTTACTCTTCAAATGAATGTAAATGCTACACTTCCTTGCTAGGAAATGGCGTTTGCAGATGTCTGCGTCTCGAAGCAATGGAGTTCTAATGCTTCTTAAATCGCCATATCGCATCTCATTTCTATGTTTCATGATAAGATATAATATTCATTGTGCAGTTTTATGTATATCTCGTCTATACTTCAAATGAATGTAAATGCGACACTACATTGCTAGGAAATAGCGTTTGCAAATGTCTAAGTATCGAAGCAATAGCGTTCTAATGCTTCTTAAAACGCGATATCGCACCTCATTCCTATGTCTCATGATAAGATATAATATTCATTGCGAAGTGTTGTGTATTCCTCGTCTACACTTCAAATGAATGTAAATGGGACACTTCCTTGCTAGGAAATAGCGTTGGCAGATGTCTACGTATCGAAGCAGCAGGGCTTGTTAGGAAATAGCGTTGGCAGATGTCTACGTATAGAAACAATATATTTCTAATGCTTCTGAAAACGACAAATCGCATCTCATTTCCTTGTTTCATGATAAGATATAATATTCATTGAGCAGTGGTATGTATACCTAATATTCACATCAAAAGCATGTAAATGCGACACTTCCTTGCCAGGAAATAGGGTTTGCAGATATCTGCGTATCGTAGTAATAGAGTTCTAATGCTTCTTAAAACGCGATTTCGCATCTCATTTCTATGTCTTATGATAAGATATAGTATTCATTGCGGAGTGTTGTGTATCCCTCGTCTGCACTACAAATGGATTTAAATGCGACACTTCCTTGCGAGGAAATAGCGTTTGCAGATGTCTACGTATCGAAGCAATAGAGTTCTAAAGCTTCTTAAATCGCGATATTGTATCTCATATCTATGTTTCACGATAAGATATAATATTCTTTGTGGAGTGTTATGTATCCTCGTCTACACTTCAAAAGAATGTAAATGCAACACTTCCTTGCTAGGGAATAGCGTTTCCAGATGCCTACGTATCGAAGCAATAGAGTTCTAATGGGGAGGGGTAGAGGTCCTTCTCACACCTGGGAACCATCCTGTTTGTCTCCATGGACTATGGCAGCGGTCTTATCTTTGCAGAGCTCTGGATCCTATCCTTCGGGCTTCAGGGTCTCTTCTTGTTCACTTTCCGACTCCTCCACCGTCGAGCCCGTCACGCTACCTCGGCGCACAGCCCTTCCGCGAACCTGCGGTCTTATTATCCGCCGAAGAGGCGTCTTATGTGTCGCTTCTTCCATCAGCTCGCCAGTCTAATCCGTAGAACGGAGAGGGAGAAACGAACGGGGGGGGGGGGGGGGGGAATGTTCTACCATCGTGTATTTGACGCTCCTCGCAAATACAGCTATCGCGATGGTTCGTGTCGCGCTTCTCGCATGGGTGGTGATCTGCGAGCTAGTCTAACCGAAGCAGGGGGGGGGGGGGTGAGCGAGCCTTGTGTAATCGCAGTACATACAAATTTGCGATTATGTAGCTATGTGTTCAAATTCGATTCCGAATAATGCACTAAAAAGCATCCCAGATAACAAACGGCAAGATGGTAGCGACACCATGCCGGCACTATATTGCCACTTCCGAGGAGTGTCAACTGATTCGTAGTCATCTGTGACCGAATTCGCTGACTAAAATGCCAGAACGTGTTACCAGCATGTTCTAGACAAGCGAATCGCGCAGAACCAGCACCATGGTGACACGCGTATCATCGCTCCATTCATGAATCTCCTCAGCAATGACGCATGATCACATTTGGCATTAGAGAACCTGTGCTTTCATACAAATTAGAACCGTTAGATGTTAGTAGATGTTCAGCATATGAGTATTGATAGACATTTTGATGGTCGTTTTCCTATATTTATAGTTATTGAGCGAGTCGTATATATTTCTTTCAATCCATCATAGACTAAAAATATTATTTATAAAAAAATATTACTTATAAAATAAAAATTCATGCTGTTGCGTCCCTAACTTCGCCTTGTGTAATTTTTGAAATAACATGCTGTCATCGTATTTAATGTAACCCTCAATTGCATGAATTTGTAACAATAAATTGAAGAAAATATATATAAAATAAGTGTATATATTATTATGACAAAGTAATTATTGACTTTATGGAAAAAATCGCCCTATCGAGCTAGTTTATAGAAAATAATAAAATCGAGTTCTTATATCTTTGTTTTGTGCCGTTGTATCTATTTTGGAATCAAAATAAATAAATGGCACAGTTTAGTCATTTTTCATATTTGCTTATAATTTTTATGGAAACAGCTTCCCCATTAGTAAATGTCAGCCTACGCCACAACCACGCGTGTAGCTATGGTGAGCTGATAGTGTCATTGTCACGGCCGTGTAGCCCGTGTGCTATATCTCGGTGCTTTAATAGTGCCGTGATACGAATGCCGCCCCAGTACTAACAGTATGCCATTTCGAAAGCTGAGTAGGAGCACTTTGTTAGCACAGTTCTGACACGGAATTCGTTCCATCCGTTGTCATTGGCGTGATAATCGCTGGCTGTTTGGGATATTGTAGTGCATGAGGCAGACTTGTTCCTTATCATCGTCAAGGAGATGGAATTTCACTCCCCCCTTTTTGAATTTTTTAAATTATTGTTTGGAATTTTTGCCGTTTCTGTATCTCTATGACCGCATTGTGGATTCAACTTATGTACGATCTTTTTGGTCTTCATCTTTTGTTACATGTAATATTATATATGTGATGCACGTTTGTTATGTAATGCTCCGATTTGTAAGCCTCAGATACTTTTATTCTTTGGCAAAGCAACTTATTCGATTAATATATATTTATTAGACATAGATATAAACAATTAGAAAAATGTTATTAAAACGCTATTAAATATGTTGTTGCAATCATATATTTAAGGTCTGAAGATGTAGATGCAATTAATGTCCGATATTTTGCGCGACCCAATCGACGTATCGAGTGAGGCTATGAAATATAAAAATCTTTTACTATTCTTCGACCCCTTTATATGTTAAATGAATGATTAGTTCTGCAAGACAAGAAGCCTGAATTAGTGAGATATCTAGGAACATAAGTAATTTGTAAGTAACACATCTTTTCTCTTTGAAATATTTGCCTTTGCATAGAATAGAACGTATAGATATAATGGCCTGTTTTGTACCCATTTCGGTACAATTCTATTGTAGCCTTTGAGCAGAAGTAATATTGATTATACTTGATTTTTGCAATAGTTCTTTGATTAACAGATTTTATTAACCTAGAATTATCATTTGACGGATGTATCAATCTACTTTGTAGCTCCATCAGTTTCTTTTTCTGCTCGCTACTTTCCATTTTCAGTTCCGTATACTTATCCTTCATCACCATCATATATGTTGCGTAAAATTACAATAACTTTTTGTCCTCAAATTTTGCGGATATTTCAATTAAATTTACTTTGATTAAATAAACGGAAATTAAAAAACAGTGGCACGTACCATTTCTTGGAAACGTTGTATCGTAATTTGCATCTGACTGTTTTGAAAGGCACGCACTTTACTTAACGTTTGCAATGATTCGGTTAGCGAAGTAAAGTAATATTCTACATTCGAAATTGTTGGCTCTTGTAATTCTAAGGCAAATATATTTATCTGTCGACAGCGTGAACATTGTTTTTTGGTAAAATTCCAGAAAAACAAATATACTATAAGTAAAATAATAAACATCATAATATTAAATTTAACTCTGTTCATCGTTGCCTTGTTGGACACATCCATAACAATATACAGGGTGGGGCAGTAATAATTAGCACCTCAGATATCCACGAAACTATAAGTTTCATAGAAGTTTTTGCTAATATAAAATTGCATAGTACAAAGGGGCCATCCGTTGATGAAAATAGTTTTTTTGTAAGTGGAGTTATGTTGGACATATGAAGGTTACCTTCATTTTTTAAACTGAATTGGTATGTCCATTCTTCCGTAATACGATAGAGCATTTTAAAGCAAGTTTAACGATCTGTAACATGAAGGCATTGAAGGTTACAAAAAGTAAAGAAAGGCGATAATACTCACGGTTTTGATAGTAAATGAAACATACGTATTGTAAACAGTGGTGGAAGGCGTAATACTTACCGTTTACTTCACTGTGAATAAACACTTTTCGAAGGGCATTTCAATAGTTTGCAGCATAAGTTAAACATGATAAGATTAGTATTGAAAAATCGGTTCGAATACGTTTGGTTAGGCTGTTCTTTGTGTCGTTCATTTTATAAGCACTGAGCTGCGGATTCCTGAGGACAGCTCACAAAATTGTTGAACTATGGAAGATTATCATTTTGAATTTGAATCAAAAGGTAATTAAATTCCATTAGATTGTAAACAGATCTCAATGTTTCATTTTAGATAGCAAGATTAAATACTCTTTACAAAACTACAAGAATGGATACATACCTTTCTGTTATAATTACTTCATAAAGAATTATAATTGCAATTATATAGTTCATTACGATAAAAAATATTTCTCAGAAAATTCTAAATATTAAATAAACGAATCAAGTAAAACATTTTTAATAATTAAGAATATGAAAAATACTTGAACATTCCAATAGAAAGATGTCTAAACAGGAGCTAGAAAAGTCAAACATTCAATATCAATTCCAGAATTCATCTATAAGAGGTAAAATGTTTCGAAAGCTTTAATTACAGTCTTTAATGCAAGCAGTTGGGCAGTATTTCAATTTTTAATAAAATTGATGAAAGTCAACCATTTTGAAGTGGTTAGAATCTTTGTCGTTTGAGCAATAAGTGAATAACAAATAACTGTATAAATTCCAGGCTTAAAAACTTATAGATTAAATCCTATGCAGACCCGTTTATGAGCGAGATACTAAATAATAATCCACACTAAGTAATCATTTTAAAACTTAAACGATTACATCTCGCGAACTATCAAGGATATCAGAAGCGTGAAAAGTATGTGGTTTATCAAAAACTCTTCTAAAAGAACGGACGAAGCCAATAGAAATCTTTGTTGAAGTAAGCAAGTTCTAAAGTTCTAAGCAACGCGATAGCCCTTATCTGCCTATGTTTCATAGCAAGTAAGTTCTGAATTTCTGTGAAATCCGATGGAGTTCCTCACTACTAACGTTTCAAAGTAAGTTCTAAAATTCTCAGTTCTACGTTTAAAACTATGTGTCTTCTATATATCTATGTAAAGTGATGGTTCCTATTAGTTGTGACGGAAACCTATATATAGTAAGTCAGGGAAGCTCGAAGGGGTTAATTATCTAAATGCTTTAAAGTGTGAAACGTACTTTAATCTAAAGCGATCTATCGTTCCAAGGTATCCGCTCACGTACAACTTTTCTTGGGCGCCAGCTGCTCAGAAAGTAGCAAAGGGGATAGACTACACGACCCCGGGAACCCTGGGGCGGAACAACCCTTGAAACTTCGAAATGCTCCTCCTCTCGACTACGCCTAGCCAAGTACACACACTCAGGTCGCGAGGTACTGAAGTCACGGCATGTTTATTTATGGTCTCGACGTGGGTTTAACTAACAAGGGCTACGGGAAACTACGCAACACGCCGCAAATTACCGGGTAGTGTCTTTGGAAGTGTAATCGAGGTATACATAATACTTCGCAATGAATATTATAACTTATCTTGAAACCCAGAAATGAGATGCGATATTGCGTTTTAGAAGCACTAGAACTCTAATGCTTCGATACGTAGATATCTGGAAACGCATTTTCCTAGCAAGGAATTGTGGTGTTTTCATTCCTTTGTAGTGTAGACGAGGTACACACATCACTTATCACCGAATATTATATCATAGCATGAAACATAGAAATGAGATGCGATATCGCGTCTAAGAAGCATTAGAACTCTAATGCTTCTTTACGTGGACAACTGGAAACGCTATTTCCAAAGAAGGAAGTGTCGCATTTACATTCATTGGTATTGTAGACGAGGTATACATAATACTTCGCAATGAATATTACATCTTATCATGAAACATAGAAATGGGAAGCGATAGCGCGTTTTGAGACGCATTAGATCTCTATTGCCTCGATACGTAGACATCTGGAAAACTTATTCCTAAGAAGGAAGTGTGGCATTTACATGCTTTTGAAGTGTAGACGAGGTATACATAACACTTCGCAATGTATATTATATCTCATCATGAAACATAGAAATGAGATGCGATATCGCGTTTTAAGAAGCAATACAACTCTATAGCTTCGATACGTAGAAACATGGAAACGCTATTTCCTACCAAGGAAGTGCGGCATTTACATTCTTTTCAAGTGTAGACAAGGTATACGTAACACTTCGCAATGAATATTATACTAAATCATGAAACATAGAAATGAGATGCGATATAGCCTTTTAAGAAGCATTAGAACACTATTGCTTCGATACGAAGACATCTGGAAACGCATTTCCTAGCAATGAAGTGTGGCACTTACATTCTTTTGAAGGGTAGTCGTGGCATACATAACACTTCGCAATGAATATTATATCTTATCATGAAACATAGAAATGAGATGCGATATTGCGTTTTAAGAAGCACTAGAACTCTATTGCTACAATACGTAGATATCTGGAAACTCTATTTCCTAGGAAGGAAATGTCGCATTTACATTCCAATGAAGTGAACACGAGGTATACATAACACTCCATAATGAATATCATATCTTATCATGAAACATAGCAGTGAGATGCGATATCGCGTTTTGCGAAGCAATAGAACTCTAATGCTACGAGAAGTAGACATCTGCAAACGCTATTTCCTTATATGAATGTGTCGCATTTACATTCTTTTGAAGTGAATACGAGACATACATGACACATCGGAATGAATATTACATCTTATCATGAAACATAGAAGTTAGATGCGATATCGCGTTTTGAGAAGCAATAGAACTCTATCGCTACGATACTTAGACATCTGCAAACGCTATTTCCTAACATGGAAGTGTCGCATTTACATAGTTTTGATGTGAGTACGAGATATACATGACACAACGGAATGAATATTATATCTTATCATGAAACATAGAAGTGAGATGCGATATCGCGTTTTAAGAGGCATTAGAAGACTATTGCTACGATACGTAGACATCTGCAAACGCTATTTCCTAGCGAGGAAGTGTCGCATTTACATTCTTCTGAAGTGAGTACGAGGTATACATGACTCTTCGCAATGAATATTATATCTTATCATGAAACATAGGAACGAGATGCGATATCGCGTTATGAGAAGCATTAGAACTCTATTGCTAATATACGTAGACATCTGCAAACTCTATTTCCTAGCAAGGAAGTGTCGCATTTACATTCCATTGAAGTGAATACGAGGTATACATGACACTTCGCAATGAATATTTTATCTCATCATGAAACATAGAAGTGAGATGCGATATCGCGTTTTAAGAAGCTTTAGAACTCTATTGCTACGATACGTAGATATCTGCAATTGCTATTTCCTGGCATGGAAGTGCCGCATTTACATTCTTTTGAAGTAAGTACGAGGTATACATGACACTTCGCAATGAATGTTATATCTTATCAGGAAACGTAGATATGAGATGCGATGTCGCGTTTTAAGAAGCATTAGAAGTCTATTTCTACGATACGCAGACATCTGCAATCGCTATTTCCTAGCAAGGAAGTATCGCATTTACATTCTTTTGAGGGGAATACGAGGTATCACGTCCGGTGAAACTATTTTCCGTTGCTCCGGAGGCTTTACGACACGAGCCTATTTTTCGGTAATTCGGTCCGCGGGAACGCGTTAAGACCGGGTCCGACAATTCGGCTGACGCGACACTAGCGAAAACACTCGCGATAATAAGGGAATGACCCTACCTTTCGATGACTTCTCTCTCGATTTGTATGTAGAAACGTCGTGGAGGATCGTTTGCTGGGATCGTAGCGGATTTCGTTCTGTTGGCTGCTACGGAAATCTCGATCAGTCGCCAGCGAAGAGGAGGACGGCGGTCGGAATTCAGCGATGATGCTGAATGTGGCATAATCGGCGTGATGCGTCGTGGTGTCTGGATCGGAAGCGTCGACGGTCGCTTCGGAAAGCGGCGTCTGGGCTGGTGCGAAGGCAGGTCGCTGGTATACTAGGACTCTCGGAAAGCCCTCCAAATATTCATGCACAAGTGATCCTATGAAATTCTTCCTACTCGCACGTCGCGTTCTTCGCAAACCGGAAGCACGACTCATTCACCAGGTTTTTCTGTACTTTCGACTAAGATCTGAGGGATAAGCGGCGGTCTCAACGTCACAAAGCCGATTTCTATACTCCTTCAATTTGATGAAGATCAACCCCAGTTGTATGGAAGAACCCGTGGAAGAATTCGTAGTTAAATGTAATGTTAAAAGTAGAACTAGTATTATAAACACTTGAGAAAATTAATGGATGTGGAAATAGTAGACTTGGTAAAAGAACTTGTACTTGGATATAGTAAAAGTAAAAATAAAGTATATTCTAGGTTTAAAGTATACAAGAACTGGAATTATTCTAAGACTAAGACTAAGTTAAAATGGAAATAGAAATACGATGCATGAACCCCACATTGAGGTGGCTAACGATCTAGAACTAGAGGTTTCGACTCCTCGGTAGGAGATCTCGAGTCAGAGTGTGTGCTCTGGAGACGCGTCTCTGACCTCCTCGGTTCGCGGGGCGCTACGGTCGCGGAGACTCGCGGTAGGGAGATCGCGGTCCCGCGAGTGGGGGACTCGCGTCTCGAGGCGGAGAGCGCGCGGTCCAGCGAGTGGGGAATCGCGGCTCGTGGTGGGGCTAGCGGCGCATGCCGCTGGCCGGACGCATCTTACTTAGTGTAACATAGATCTAGGAATTCTTATATATGCGTCATGATATGGTATGTATGTCCTAGCTTAGAAGTAATATATAGGATCTAGCAGATCCTGTTCCCGGAATTGGAAAAGACCCCATTCAGGTGATGGGCTGCAGCTACGTCTTCCTGCAGGACGGAATCCTCGGTGCGAGGGAGATAGGGCTGTCCGTCCTTGGTGCGGGCGAGACAGGTATACTCGGTGGTGCGAGTGAGACACTGGTGCCCGGTACGAGCGAGACAGGTATACTCGGCGGTGCGAGTGAGGCAGCGGAACTCGGTGTGAGTGAGCGCGTGCAGGTATGCGCGCGCGAACTCTTCCAGTTGCTGGTTCTGCAGGCGAGTTTGGCTGGTTGCATGCGTCCAGGGGTTGATGCTGGGGGGTGCGAGGAGGTTCCTTTCTAGGAAATTACGTTCCCAGATATCTCTGTATCGAGGCTATAGAGTACTAATGCCCCTTAAAACGCCATATCGGATCTCATTTCCATGTATCGTGATAAGATATAATTTTCATTGTGCAGTGTCATGTAAACCTCGTATTCACTTAAAAAGAGTGTAAATGCGACACTTCCTTGTTAGGAAGTAGCGTATGAAGTAGTCTACGTATCGTAGAAATAGAGTTCTAATGCTTCTCAAAATGCGATATCGCATCACATTTCTATGTCTCATGATGAGATGTAATATGCATTGCGAAGTGTTACGTATACCTCGCATACACTTGCAATGAATGTAAATGCGGCACTTCCTTGCTAGGAAGAACCATTTGCAGATGTCTACGAATCGTAGCAATGGATTTCTAAAGCTTGCTAATTCGCGATATCGCGTCTCATATCTATGTTTCATGATAATATATAATATTCGTTGCCAAGTGTCATGTACACCTCGCATACACTTCAAATAAATGTGAATGCGACAGTTCCATGCTAGGAAATAGTGTTTGCAGATGTCTACGTATCGAAGCAATAGAGTTCTAATGCTTCTAATATCGCCATATTGCATCCCATTTCTTCGTTTCATGATAAGATATAATATTCATTGTGGAGTGTTATGTATGCTTCGTATTCACTTCACAAGAATGTAAACGCGGCACTTCCTTGCCAGGAAATAGCGTTTGCAGATGTCTACGTATCGAAGCAATAGAGTTCTAATGCTTCTTATATCGCCATATTGCATCTCATTTCTATGTTTCATGATAAGATATAATATTCATTGTGGAGTGTTACGTATACCTCGTATTCACTAGAAAAGAATGTAAACGCGACACTTCCATGACAGGAAATAGCGTTTGCAGATGTCTACGTATCGTAGCATTAGAGCTCTAATGCTTCTCAAAACGTGATATCGCTTCTCATTACTATGTTTCATGATAATATATAATATTCATTGTGGAGTGTTATGTGTACCTCGTATTCACTTGAAAAGAAAGTAAATGCGCCACTTCCTTGCTAGGAAATAGCGTTTGCAGATGTCTACGTATCGAAGCAATAGTGTTCTAATGCTCCTTAAATCGCGATATCGCATCTCATTTCTATGTTTCATGGTACGATATAATATTCATTGTGCAGTGTTATGTATACCTCGTATTCACTTCAAAAGAATGTAAATGCGGCACATCCTTGCTAGGAAGTAGCGCTTGCAGATGCCTACGTATCGAAGCAATAGAATTCTAATGTTTGTTAAATCGTCATATCGCATCTCATTTCTATGTTTCATGATAAGATATAATTTTCATTGCGAAGTGTCATGTATACCTCGTATTCCTTTCAAAATAATGTAAATGCGACATTTCCTTGCTAGGAAGTAGCGTTTGCAGATGTCTACGTATCGAACCAATAGATTTCTAATGCTTCTTAAATCGCCATATCGCATCTCGTTTCTATGTTTCATGATAAGATGTAATATTCATTGTGCAGTGTTATGTATAACTCGTCTATACTTCAAATGAATGTAAATGCGACACTTCCTTGCTAGGAAATAGCGTTTGCAGATGTCTACGTATCGTGGCATTAGAGTTCTAATGCATCTTATATCGCCATATTGCATCCCATTTTTTTGTTTCATGTTAATATATAATATTCATTGTGGAGTGTTATGTATACCTCGTATTCACTTCAAAAGAATGTAAACGCGACACTTCCTTGCTAGGAAATAGCGCTTGCAGATGTCTACGTATCGAAGCAATAGAGTTCTAATGCTTCTTAAATCGTCATATCGCATCTCATATCTACGTTTCCTGATAAGATATAATATTCATTGCGAAGTGTCATGTATACCTCGTATTCCTTTCAAAAGAATGTAAATGCTACACTTCCTTGCTAGGAAGTAGCGTTTGCAGATGTCTACGTATGGAAGCAATAGAATTCTAATGCTTCTTAAATCGTCATGTTGCATCTCATTTCTATGTTTCATGATAAGATATAATATTCAATGCGAGGTGTCATGTATGCCTCGTATTCCTATCAAAAGAATGTAAATGCGACATTTCCTTGTTAGGGATAGCGTTTGCAGATGTCTGCGTATCGAAGCAATAGAGTTCTAATGCTTCTTAAATCGCCATATTACATCACATTTCTATGTTTCATGATTAGATATAATTTTCATTGTGGAGTGTTATGTATACCTCGTATTCACTTCAAAAGAATGTAAATGCGACACATGCTTGCATGGAAATAGCGTTTGCAGATGTCTACATATCGAAGCAATAGATTTCTAATGCTTCTTAAATCGCCATATTGCATCTAATTTCTATGTTTCATGGTAAGATATAATATTCATTGTGGAGTGTTATGTATACCTCGTATTCACTTCAAAAGAATGTAAACGCGACACTTCCTTGCCAGGAAATAGCGGTTGCAGATGTCTACGTATCGAAGCAATGGGGATCTAATGCTTCTTAAATCGCGATATCGCTTCTCATTTCTATGTTTCATGATAATATATAATATTCACTGCGAAGTGTTATGTATACCTCGCATACACTTCAACTGAATGTACATGCGACACTTCCTTGCTAGGAAATAGCGTTTGCAGATGTCTACGTATCGAAGAAATGGAATTCTAATGCATCTTAAATCGCTATATTACATCTCATTTCTATGTTATATGATAAGATATAATATTCATTGTGGAGTGTTATGTATACCTCGTATTCACTTCAAAAGAATGTAAACGCGACGCTTCCTGGCCAGGAAATAGCGTTTGCAGATGTCTACGTATCGAGGCAGTAGAGTTCTAATGTCTCTTAAATCGTTATATCGCATCTCATATCTACATTTCCTGATAAGATATAATATTCATTGCGAAGTGTCATATATACCTCGCATACACTTCAAATGAATGTAAATGCAACACTTCCTTGCTAGGAAATAGCGTTTGCAGATGTCTACGTATCGAAGCAATAGAGTTCTAATGCTTCTTAAGTCGCCATATCGCACCTCATTTCTATGTTTCATGATAAGCTATAATATTCATTGTGCAGTGTTATGTATACCTCGTATTCACTTCAAAAGAATGTAAACGCGACACTCCCTTGCCAGGAAATAGCGTTTGCAGATGTCTACGTATCGAGGCAGTAGAGTTCTAATGCCTCTTAAATCGTCATATCGCATCTCATATCAACGTTTCCTGAAAAGATATAATATTCATTGCGAAGTGTCATGTATACCTCGTATTCCTTTCAAAAGAATGAAAATGCGACCCATCCTTGCTAGGAAGTAGCGTTTGCAGATGTCTACGTATCGAAGCACTAGAAATCTAATGCTTCTTAAATCACCATATCGCATTTCATTTCTATGTTTCATGATAGTATATAATATTCATTGTGGAATGTTATGTATACCTCGTATTCACTTCAAAAGAATGTAAACGCGACACATCCTTGCCACGAAATACCTTTTGCAGATTTCTACGTATCGAAGCAATAGGGATCTAATGCTTCTTAAATCGCCATATCGCATCTCATTTCTATGTTTCATGATAAGATATAATAATCATTGTGCGGTGCTATGTATACCTCGTATTCACCTCAAAAGTATGTAAATGCGACACTTCCTTGCTAGGAAATAGCGTTTGCAGATGTCTACGTATCGAAGCAATAGTGTTCTAATGCTTCTTAAATCGTCATATCGCATCTCATATCTACGTTTCCTGATAAGATATAATATTCATTGCGAAGTGTCATGTATACCTCGTGTTCCTTTCAAAAGAATGTAAATGCGACACTTCCTTGCTTTGCAGATGTCTACGTATCGAAGCAATAGAGTTCTAATGCTTCTTATATCGCCATATCGCATCTCATTTCTATTTTCATGATAAGATATAATATTCATTGTGCAGTGTTACATATATCTCGTCTATACATCAAATGGATGTAATTTCGACACTTCCTTGCTAGGAAATAGCGTTTGCAGATGTCTACGTATCGAAGCAATAGAATTCTAATGCTTCATAAATCGCCCATATCGCATCTCATTCCTATGTTTCATGTTAAGATATAATATTCATTGTGGTGTGTTATCTATACCTCGCATACACTTCCAAATAATGTAAATGCGACACTTCCTTGCTTCGAAATAGCGTTTGCAGATGTCTACGTATCGAAGCAATAGAGTTCTAATGCTTCTAATATCGCCATATTGCATCCCATTTCTTCGTTTCATGATAAGATGTAATATTCATTGTGGAGTGTTATGTATGCCTCGTATTCACTTCACAAGAATGTAAACGCGGCACTTCCTTGCCAGGAAATAGCGTTTGCAGATGTCTACGTATCGAAGCAATAGAGATCTAATGCTTCTTAAATCGCCATATTGCATCTCACTTCTATATTTCATGATTAGATAAATATTCATTGTGGAGTGCTATGTATACCTCGTATTCACTTCAAAAGAATGTAAACGCGACACTTCCTTGCTAGGAAATAGCGCTTGCGGATGTCTACGTATCGAAGCAATAGATTTCTAAAGCTTGCTAATTCGCGAAATTGCATCTCATACCTATGTTTCATGATAATATATAATATTCATTGCGAAGTGTAATGAATACCTCGCATACACTTCAACTAAATGTACATGCGACACTTCCTCGCTAGGAAATAGCGTTTGCAGATGTCTACGTATGGAAGCAATAGAATTCTAATGCTTCTTAAATCGTCATGTTGCATCTCATTTCTATGTTTCATGATAAGATATAATATTCATTGCG
The DNA here is from genome assembly GCF_050948175.1 of Xylocopa sonorina. Classification (NCBI taxonomy): domain Eukaryota; kingdom Metazoa; phylum Arthropoda; class Insecta; order Hymenoptera; family Apidae; genus Xylocopa; species Xylocopa sonorina. The sequence goes on along the minus strand of NW_027490526.1, from coordinate 112,852 downwards.
AGGTGTCATGTATGCCTCGTATTCCTTTCAAAAGAATGTAAATGCGACACTTCCTTGTTAGGGATAGCGTTTGCAGATGTCTGCGTATCGAAGCAATAGAGTTCTAATGCTTCTTAAATCGCCATATTACATCACATTTCTATGTTTCATGATTAGATATAATTTTCATTGTGGAGTGTTATGTATACCTCGTATTCACTTCAAAAGAATGTAAATGCGACACATCCTTGCATGGAAATAGCGTTTGCAGATGTCTACATATCGAAGCAATAGATTTCTAATGCTTCTTAAATCGCGATATCGCATCTCACTTCTATGTTTCAAGATAAGATATACCATTCTTTGCGAAGTGTCATGTATACATCGTACTCAATTCAGAAGAATGTAAATGCGACACTTCCATGATAGGAAATAGCGTTTGCAGATGTCTACGTATCGTAGCATTAGAGCTCTAATGCTTCTCAAAACGTGATATCGCTTCTCATTACTATGTTTCATGATAATATATAATATTCATTGTGGAGTGTTATGTGTACCTCGTATTCACTTGAAAAGAAAGTAAATGCGCCACTTCCTTGCTAGGAAATAGCGTTTGCAGATGTCTACGTATCGAAGCAATAGTGTTCTAATGCTCCTTAAATCGCGATATCGCATCTCATTTCTATGTTTCATGGTACGATATAATATTCATTGTGCAGTGTTATGTATACCTCGTATTCACTTCAAAAGAATGTAAATGCGGCACATCCTTGCTAGGAAGTAGCGCTTGCAGATGCCTACGTATCGAAGCAATAGAATTCTAATGCTTCTTAAATCGTCATATCGCATCTCATATCTACGTTTCCTGATAAGATATAATATTCATTGCGAAGTGTCTTGTATACCTCGTATTCCTTTCAAAAGAATGTAAATGCTACACTTCCTTGCTAGGAAGTAGCGTTTGCAGATGTCTACGTATGGAAGCAATAGAATTCTAATGCTTCTTAAATCGTCATGTTGCATCTCATTTCTATGTTTCATGATAAGATATAATATTCATTGCGAGGTGTGATGTATGCCTCGTAATCCTTTCAAAAGAATGTAAATGCGACATTTCCTTGTTAGGGATAGCGTTTGCAGATGTCTGCGTATCGAAGCAATAGAGTTCTAACGCTTCTTAAATCGCCATATTACATCACATTTCTATGTTTCATGATTAGATATAATTTTCATTGTGGAGTGTTATGTATACCTCGTATTCACTTCAAAAGAATGTAAATGCGACACATGCTTGCATGGAAATAGCGTTTGCAGATGTCTACATATCGAAGCAATAGATTTCTAATGCTTCTTAAATCGCCATATTGCATCTAATTTCTATGTTTCATGGTAAGATATAATATTCATTGTGGAGTGTTATGTATACCTCGTATTCACTTCAAAAGAATGTAAACGCGACACTTCCTTGCCAGGAAATAGCGGTTGCAGATGTCTACGTATCGAAGCAATGGGGATCTAATGCTTCTTAAATCGCGATATCGCTTCTCATTTCTATGTTTCATGATAATATATAATATTCACTGCGAAGTGTTATGTATACCTCGCATACACTTCAACTGAATGTACATGCGACACTTCCTTGCTAGGAAATAGTGTTTGCAGATGTCTACGTATCGAAGAAATGGAATTCTAATGCATCTTAAATCGCCATATTACATCTCATTTCTATGTTATATGATAAGATATAATATTCATTGTGGAGTGTTATGTATACCTCGTATTCACTTCAAAAGAATGTAAACGCGACGCTTCCTTGCCAGGAAATAGCGTTTGCAGATGTCTACGTATCGAGGCAGTAGAGTTCTAATGTCTCTTAAATCGTCATATCGCATCTCATATCTACATTTCCTGATAAGATATAATATTCATTGCGAAGTGTCACATATACCTCGCATACACTTCAAATGAATGTAAATGCAACACTTCCTTGCTAGGAAATAGCGTTTGCAGATGTCTACGTATCGAAGCAATAGAGTTCTAATGCTTCTTAAATCGCCATATCGCACCTCATTTCTATGTTTCATGATAAGCTATAATATTCATTGTGCAGTGTTATGTATACCTCGTATTCACTTCAAAAGAATGTAAACGCGACACTCCCTTGCCAGGAAATAGCGTTTGCAGATGTCTACGTATCGAGGCAGTAGAGTTCTAATGTCTCTTAAATCGTCATATCGCATCTCATATCAACGTTTCCTGAAAAGATATAATATTCATTGCGAAGTGTCATGTATACCTCGTATTCCTTTCAAAAGAATGAAAATGCGACCCATCCTTGCTAGGAAGTAGCGTTTGCAGATGTCTACGTATCGAAGCACTAGAAATCTAATGCTTCTTAAATCACCATATCGCATCTCATTTCTATGTTTCATGATAGTATATAATATTCATTGTGGAATGTTATGTATACCTCGTATTCACTTCAAAAGAATGTAAACGCGACACATCCTTGCCACGAAATAGCTTTTGCAGATTTCTACGTATCGAAGCAATAGGGATCTAATGCTTCTTAAATCGCCATATCGCATCTCATTTCTATGTTTCATGATAAGATATAATAATCATTGTGCGGTGCTATGTATACCTCGTATTCACCTCAAAAGTATGTAAATGCGACACTTCCTTGCTAGGAAATAGCGTTTGCAGATGTCTACGTATCGAAGCAATAGTGTTCTAATGCTTCTTAAATCGTCATATCGCATCTCATATCTACGTTTCCTGATAAGATATAATATTCATTGCGAAGTGTCATGTATACCTCGTGTTCCTTTCAAAAGAATGTAAATGCGACACTTCCTTGCTTTGCAGATGTCTACGTATCGAAGCAATAGAGTTCTAATGCTTCTTATATCGCCATATCGCATCTCATTTCTATTTTCATGATAAGATATAATATTCATTGTGCAGTGTTACATATATCTCGTCTATACATCAAATGGATGTAAATTCGACACTTCCTTGCTAGGAAATAGCGTTTGCAGATGTCTACGTATCGAAGCAATAGAGTTCTAATGCTTCATAAATCGCCCATATCGCATCTCATTCCTATGTTTCATGTTAAGATATAATATTCATTGTGGTGTGTTATCTATACCCCGCATACACTTCCAAATAATGTAAATGCGACACTTCCTTGCTTCGAAATAGCGTTTGCAGATGTCTACGTATCGAAGCAATAGAGTTCTAATGCTTCTAATATCGCCATATTGCATCCCATTTCTTCGTTTCATGATAAGATGTAATATTCATTGTGGAGTGTTATGTATGCCTCGTATTCACTTCACAAGAATGTAAACGCGGCACTTCCTTGCCAGGAAATAGCGTTTGCAGATGTCTACGTATCGAAGCAATAGAGATCTAATGCTTCTTAAATCGCCATATTGCATCTCATTTCTATATTTCATGATTAGATAAATATTCATTGTGGAGTGCTATGTATACCTCGTATTCACTTCAAAAGAATGTAAACGCGACACTTCCTTGCTAGGAAATAGCGCTTGCGGATGTCTACGTATCGAAGCAATAGATTTCTAAAGCTTGCTAATTCGCGAAATTGCATCTCATACCTATGTTTCATGATAATATATAATATTCATTGCGAAGTGTAATGAATACCTCGCATACACTTCAACTAAATGTACATGCGACACTTCCTCGCTAGGAAATAGCGTTTGCAGATGTCTACGTATGGAAGCAATAGAATTCTAATGCTTCTTAAATCGTCATGTTGCATCTCATTTCTATGTTTCATGATAAGATATAATATTCAATGCGAGGTGTCATGTATGCCTCGTATTCCTATCAAAAGAATGTAAATGCGACATTTCCTTGTTAGGGATAGCGTTTGCAGATGTCTGCGTATCGAAGCAATAGAGTTCTAATGCTTCTTAAATCGCCATATTACATCACATTTCTATGTTTCATGATTAGATATAATTTTCATTGTGGAGTGTTATGTATACCTCGTATTCACTTCAAAAGAATGTAAATGCGACACATGCTTGCATGGAAATAGCGTTTGCAGATGTCTACATATCGAAGCAATAGATTTCTAATGCTTCTTAAATCGCCATATTGCATCTAATTTCTATGTTTCATGGTAAGATATAATATTCATTGTGGAGTGTTATGTATACCTCGTATTCACTTCAAAAGAATGTAAACGCGACACTTCCTTGCCAGGAAATAGCGGTTGCAGATGTCTACGTATCGAAGCAATGGGGATCTAATGCTTCTTAAATCGCGATATCGCTTCTCATTTCTATGTTTCATGATAATATATAATATTCACTGCGAAGTGTTATGTATACCTCGCATACACTTCAACTGAATGTACATGCGACACTTCCTTGCTAGGAAATAGCGTTTGCAGATGTCTACGTATCGAAGAAATGGAATTCTAATGCATCTTAAATCGCCATATTACATCTCATTTCTATGTTATATGATAAGATATAATATTCATTGTGGAGTGTTATGTATACCTCGTATTCACTTCAAAAGAATGTAAACGCGACGCTTCCTTGCCAGGAAATAGCGTTTGCAGATGTCTACGTATCGAGGCAGTAGAGTTCTAATGTCTCTTAAATCGTCATATCGCATCTCATATCTACATTTCCTGATAAGATATAATATTCATTGCGAAGTGTCATATATACCTCGCATACACTTCAAATGAATGTAAATGCAACACTTCCTTGCTAGGAAATAGCGTTTGCAGATGTCTACGTATCGAAGCAATAGAGTTCTAATGCTTCTTAAATCGCCATATCGCACCCCATTTCTATGTTTCATGATAAGCTATAATATTCATTGTGCAGTGTTATGTATACCTCGTATTCACTTCAAAAGAATGTAAACGCGACACTCCCTTGCCAGGAAATAGCGTTTGCAGATGTCTACGTATCGAGGCAGTAGAGTTCTAATGCCTCTTAAATCGTCATATCGCATCTCATATCAACGTTTCCTGAAAAGATATAATATTCATTGCGAAGTGTCATGTATACCTCGTATTCCTCTCAAAAGAATGAAAATGCGACCCATCCTTGCTAGGAAGTAGCGTTTGCAGATGTCTACGTATCGAAGCACTAGAAATCTAATGCTTCTTAAATCACCATATCGCATCTCATTTCTATGTTTCATGATAGTATATAATATTCATTGTGGAATGTTATGTATACCTCGTATTCACTTCAAAAGAATGTAAACGCGACACATCCTTGCCACGAAATAGCTTTTGCAGATTTCTACGTATCGAAGCAATAGGGATCTAATGCTTCTTAAATCGCCATATCGCATCTCATTTCTATGTTTCATGATAAGATATAATAATCATTGTGCGGTGCTATGTATACCTCGTATTCACCTCAAAAGAATGTAAGTGCGACACTTCCTTGCTAGGAAATAGCGTTTGCAGATGTCTACGTATCGAAGCAATAGTGTTCTAATGCTTCTTAAATCGTCATATCGCATCTCATATCTACGTTTCCTGATAAGATATAATATTCATTGCGAAGTGTCATGTATACCTCGTGTTCCTTTCAAAAGAATGTAAATGCGACACTTCCTTGCTTTGCAGATGTCTACGTATCGAAGCAATAGAGTTCTAATGCTTCTTATATCGCCATATCGCATCTCATTTCTATTTTCATGATAAGATATAATATTCATTGTGCAGTGTTACATATATCTCGTCTATACATCAAATGGATGTAAATTCGACACTTCCTTGCTAGGAAATAGCGTTTGCAGATGTCTACGTATCGAAGCAATAGAGTTCTAATGCTTCATAAATCGCCCATATCGCATCTCATTCCTATGTTTCATGTTAAGATATAATATTCATTGTGGTGTGTTATCTATACCTCGCATACACTTCCAAATAATGTAAATGCGACACTTCCTTGCTTCGAAATAGCGTTTGCAGATGTCTACGTATCGAAGCAATAGAGTTCTAATGCTTCTAATATCGCCATATTGCATCCCATTTCTTCGTTTCATGATAAGATGTAATATTCATTGTGGAGTGTTATGTATGCCTCGTATTCACTTCACAAGAATGTAAACGCGGCACTTCCTTGCCAGGAAATAGCGTTTGCAGATGTCTACGTATCGAAGCAATAGAGATCTAATGCTTCTTAAATCGCCATATTGCATCTCATTTCTATATTTCATGATTAGATAAATATTCATTGTGGAGTGCTATGTATACCTCGTATTCACTTCAAAAGAATGTAAACGCGACACTTCCTTGCTAGGAAATAGCGCTTGCGGATGTCTACGTATCGAAGCAATAGATTTCTAAAGCTTGCTAATTCGCGAAATTGCATCTCATACCTATGTTTCATGATAATATATAATATTCATTGCGAAGTGTAATGAATACCTCGCATACACTTCAACTAAATGTACATGCGACACTTCCTCGCTAGGAAATAGCGTTTGCAGATGTCTACGTATGGAAGCAATAGAATTCTAATGCTTCTTAAATCGTCATGTTGCATCTCATTTCTATGTTTCATGATAAGATATAATATTCATTGCGAGGTGTCATGTATGCCTCGTATTCCTTTCAAAAGAATGTAAATGCGACACTTCCTTGTTAGGGATAGCGTTTGCAGATGTCTGCGTATCGAAGCAATAGAGTTCTAATGCTTCTTAAATCGCCATATTACATCACATTTCTATGTTTCATGATTAGATATAATTTTCATTGTGGAGTGTTATGTATACCTCGTATTCACTTCAAAAGAATATAAATGCGACACATCCTTGCATGGAAATAGCGTTTGCAGATGTCTACATATCGAAGCAATAGATTTCTAATGCTTCTTAAATCGCGATATCGCATCTCACTTCTATGTTTCAAGATAAGATATACCATTCTTTGCGAAGTGTCATGTATACATCGTACTCAATTCAGAAGAATGTAAATGCGACACTTCCATGATAGGAAATAGCGTTTGCAGATGTCTACGTATCGATGCAATAGAGTTCTAATGCTTCTTATATCGCCATATTGCATCTCATTTCTATGTTTCATGATAAGATATAATATTCATTGTGGAGTGTTACGTATACCTCGTATTCACTAGAAAAGAATGTAAACGCGACACTTCCTTGACAGGAAATAACGTTTGCAGATGTCTACGTATCGTAGCATTAGAGCTCTAATGCTTCTCAAAACGTGATATCGCTTCTCATTACTATGTTTCATGATAATATATAATATTCATTGTGGAGTGTTATGTGTACCTCGTATTCACTTGAAAAGAAAGTAAATGCGCCACTTCCTTGCTAGGAAATAGCGTTTGCAGATGTCTACGTATCGAAGCAATAGTGTTCTAATGCTCCTTAAATCGCGATATCGCATCTCATTTCTATGTTTCATGGTACGATATAATATTCATTGTGCAGTGTTATGTATACCTCGTATTCACTTCAAAAGAATGTAAATGCGGCACATCCTTGCTAGGAAGTAGCGCTTGCAGATGCCTACGTATCGAAGCAATAGGATTCTAATGTTTGTTAAATCGTCATATCGCATCTCATTTCTATGTTTCATGATAAGATATAATTTTCATTGCGAAGTGTCATGTATACCTCGTATTCCTTTCAAAATAATGTAAATGCGACACTTCCTTGCTAGGAAGTAGCGTTTGCAGATGTCTACGTATCGAACCAATAGATTTCTAATGCTTCTTAAATCGCCATATCGCATCTCGTTTCTATGTTTCATGATAAGATGTAATATTCATTGTGCAGTGTTATGTATAACTCGTCTATACTTCAAATGAATGTAAATGCGACGCTTCCTTGCTAGGAAATAGCGTTTGCAGATGTCTACGTATCGTGGCATTAGAGTTCTAATGCATCTTATATCGCCATATTGCATCCCATTTTTTTGTTTCATGTTAATATATAATATTCATTGTGGAGTGTTATGTATACCTCGTATTCACTTCAAAAGAATGTAAACGCGACACTTCCTTGCTAGGAAATAGCGCTTGCAGATGTCTACGTATCGAAGCAATAGAGTTCTAATGCTTCTTAAATCGTCATATCGCATCTCATATCTACGTTTCCTGATAAGATATAATATTCATTGCGAAGTGTCATGTATACCTCGTATTCCTTTCAAAAGAATGTAAATGCTACACTTCCTTGCTAGGAAGTAGCGTTTGCAGATGTCTACGTATGGAAGCAATAGAATTCTAATGCTTCTTAAATCGTCATGTTGCATCTCATTTCTATGTTTCATGATAAGATATAATATTCATTGCGAGGTGTCATGTATGCCTCGTATTCCTTTCAAAAGAATGTAAATGCGACATTTCCTTGTTAGGGATAGCGTTTGCAGATGTCTGCGTATCGAAGCAATAGAGTTCTAATGCTTCTTAAATCGCCATATTACATCACATTTCTATGTTTCATGATTAGATATAATTTTCATTGTGGAGTGTTATGTATACCTCGTATTCACTTCAAAAGAATGTAAATGCGACACATGCTTGCATGGAAATAGCGTTTGCAGATGTCCACATATCGAAGCAATAGATTTCTAATGCTTCTTAAATCGCCATATTGCATCTAATTTCTATGTTTCATGGTAAGATATAATATTCATTGTGGAGTGTTATGTATACCTCGTATTCACTTCAAAAGAATGTAAACGCGACACTTCCTTGCCAGGAAATAGCGGTTGCAGATGTCTACGTATCGAAGCAATGGGGATCTAATGCTTCTTAAATCGCGATATCGCTTCTCATTTCTATGTTTCATGATAATATATAATATTCACTGCGAAGTGTTATGTATACCTCGCATACACTTCAACTGAATGTACATGCGACACTTCCTTGCTAGGAAATAGCGTTTGCAGATGTCTACGTATCGAAGAAATAGAATTCTAATGCATCTTAAATCGCCATATTACATCTCATTTCTATGTTATATGATAAGATATAATATTCATTGTGGAGTGTTATGTATACCTCGTATTCACTTCAAAAGAATGTAAACGCGACGCTTCCTTGCCAGGAAATAGCGTTTGCAGATGTCTACGTATCGAGGCAGTAGATTTCTAATGCCTCTTAAATCGTCATATCGCATCTCATATCAACGTTTCCTGAAAAGATATAATATTCATTGCGAAGTGTCATGTATACCTCGTATTCCTTTCAAAAGAATGAAAATGCGACCCATCCTTGCTAGGAAGTAGCGTTTGCAGATGTCTACGTATCGAAGCACTAGAAATCTAATGCTTCTTAAATCACCATATCGCATCTCATTTCTATGTTTCATGATAGTATATAATATTCATTGTGGAATGTTATGTATACCTCGTATTCACTTCAAAAGAATGTAAACGCGACACATCCTTGCCACGAAATAGCTTTTGCAGATTTCTACGTATCGAAGCAATAGGGATCTAATGCTTCTTAAATCGCCATATCGCATCTCATTTCTATGTTTCATGATAAGATATAATAATCATTGTGCGGTGCTATGTATACCTCGTATTCACCTCAAAAGAATGTAAATGCGACACTTCCTTGCTAGGAAATAGCGTTTGCAGATGTCTACGTATCGAAGCAATAGTGTTCTAATGCTTCTTAAATCGTCATATCGCATCTCATATCTACGTTTCCTGATAAGATATAATATTCATTGCGAAGTGTCATGTATACGTCGTGTTCCTTTCAAAAGAATGTAAATGCGACACTTCCTTGCTTTGCAGATGTCTACGTATCGAAGCAATAGAGTTCTAATGCTTCTTATATCGCCATATCGCATCTCATTTCTATTTTCATGATAAGATATAATATTCATTGTGCAGTGTTACATATATCTCGTCTATACATCAAATGGATGTAAATTCGACACTTCCTTGCTAGGAAATAGCGTTTGCAGATGTCTACGTATCGAAGCAATAGAGTTCTAATGCTTCTTAAATCGCCATATCGCACCTCATTTCTATGTTTCATGATAAGCTATAATATTCATTGTGCAGTGTTATGTATACCTCGTATTCACTTCAGAAGAATGTAAACGCGACACTCCCTTGCCAGGAAATAGCGTTTGCAGATGTCTACGTATCGAGGCAGTAGAGTTCTAATGCCTCTTAAATCGTCATATCGCATCTCATATCAACGTTTCCTGAAAAGATATAATATTCATTGCGAAGTGTCATGTATACCTCGTATTCCTTTCAAAAGAATGAAAATGCGACCCATCCTTGCTAGGAAGTAGCGTTTGCAGATGTCTACGTATCGAAGCACTAGAAATCTAATGCTTCTTAAATCACCATATCGCATCTCATTTCTATGTTTCATGATAGTATATAATATTCATTGTGGAATGTTATGTATACCTCGTATTCACTTCAAAAGAATGTAAACGCGACACATCCTTGCCACGAAATAGCTTTTGCAGATTTCTACGTATCGAAGCAATAGGGATCTAATGCTTCTTAAATCGCCATATCGCATCTCATTTCTATGTTTCATGATAAGATATAATAATCATTGTGCGGTGCTATGTATACCTCGTATTCACCTCAAAAGAATGTAAATGCGACACTTCCTTGCTAGGAAATAGCGTTTGCAGATGTCTACGTATCGAAGCAATAGTGTTCTAATGCTTCTTAAATCGTCATATCGCATCTCATATCTACGTTTCCTGATAAGATATAATATTCATTGCGAAGTGTCATGTATACCTCGTGTTCCTTTCAAAAGAATGTAAATGCGACACTTCCTTGCTTTGCAGATGTCTACGTATCGAAGCAATAGAGTTCTAATGCTTCTTATATCGCTATATCGCATCTCATTTCTATTTTCATGATAAGATATAATATTCATTGTGCAGTGTTACATATATCTCGTCTATACATCAAATGGATGTAAATTCGACACTTCCTTGCTAGGAAATAGCGTTTGCAGATGTCTACGTATCGAAGCAATAGAGTTCTAATGCTTCATAAATCGCCCATATCGCATCTCATTCCTATGTTTCATGTTAAGATATAATATTCATTGTGGTGTGTTATCTATACCTCGCATACACTTCCAAATAATGTAAATGCGACACTTCCTTGCTTCGAAATAGCGTTTGCAGATGTCTACGTATCGAAGCAATAGAGTTCTAATGCTTCTAATATCGCCATATTGCATCCCATTTCTTCGTTTCATGATAAGATGTAATATTCATTGTGGAGTGTTATGTATGCCTCGTATTCACTTCACAAGAATGTAAACGCGGCACTTCCTTGCCAGGAAATAGCGTTTGCAGATGTCTACGTATCGAAGCAATAGAGATCTAATGCTTCTTAAATCGCCATATTGCATCTCATTTCTATATTTCATGATTAGATAAATATTCATTGTGGAGTGCTATGTATACCTCGTATTCACTTCAAAAGAATGTAAACGCGACACTTCCTTGCTAGGAAATAGCGCTTGCGGATGTCTACGTATCGAAGCAATAGATTTCTAAAGCTTGCTAATTCGCGAAATTGCATCTCATACCTATGTTTCATGATAATATATAATATTCATTGCGAAGTGTAATGAATACCTCGCATACACTTCAACTAAATGTACATGCGACACTTCCTCGCTAGGAAATAGCGTTTGCAGATGTCTACGTATGGAAGCAATAGAATTCTAATGCTTCTTAAATCGTCATGTTGCATCTCATTTCTATGTTTCATGATAAGATATAATATTCAATGCGAGGTGTCATGTATGCCTCGTATTCCTATCAAAAGAATGTAAATGCGACATTTCCTTGTTAGGGATAGCGTTTGCAGATGTCTGCGTATCGAAGCAATAGAGTTCTAATGCTTCTTAAATCGCCATATTACATCACATTTCTATGTTTCATGATTAGATATAATTTTCATTGTGGAGTGTTATGTATACCTCGTATTCACTTCAAAAGAATGTAAATGCGACACATGCTTGCATGGAAATAGCGTTTGCAGATGTCTACATATCGAAGCAATAGATTTCTAATGCTTCTTAAATCGCCATATTGCATCTAATTTCTATGTTTCATGGTAAGATATAATATTCATTGTGGAGTGTTATGTATACCTCGTATTCACTTCAAAAGAATGTAAACGCGACACTTCCTTGCCAGGAAATAGCGTTTGCAGATGTCTACGTATCGATGCAATAGAGTTCTAATGCTTCTTATATCGCCATATTGCATCTCATTTCTATGTTTCATGATAAGATATAATATTCATTGTGGAGTGTTACGTATACCTCGTATTCACTAGAAAAGAATGTAAACGCGACACTTCCTTGACAGGAAATAACGTTTGCAGATGTCTACGTATCGTAGCATTAGAGCTCTAATGCTTCTCAAAACGTGATATCGCTTCTCATTACTATGTTTCATGATAATATATAATATTCATTGTGGAGTGTTATGTGTACCTCGTATTCACTTGAAAAGAAAGTAAATGCGCCACTTCCTTGCTAGGAAATAGCGTTTGCAGATGTCTACGTATCGAAGCAATAGTGTTCTAATGCTCCTTAAATCGCGATATCGCATCTCATTTCTATGTTTCATGGTACGATATAATATTCATTGTGCAGTGTTATGTATACCTCGTATTCACTTCAAAAGAATGTAAATGCGGCACATCCTTGCTAGGAAGTAGCGCTTGCAGATGCCTACGTATCGAAGCAATAGGATTGTAATGTTTGTTAAATCGTCATATCGCATCTGATTTCTATGTTTCATGATAAGATATAATTTTCATTGCGAAGTGTCATGTATACCTCGTATTCCTTTCAAAATAATGTAAATGCGACACTTCCTTGCTAGGAAGTAGCGTTTGCAGATGTCTACGTATCGAACCAATAGATTTCTAATGCTTCTTAAATCGCCATATCGCATCTCGTTTCTATGTTTCATGATAAGATGTAATATTCATTGTGCAGTGTTATGTATAACTCGTCTATACTTCAAATGAATGTAAATGCGACGCTTCCTTGCTAGGAAATAGCGTTTGCAGATGTCTACGTATCGTGGCATTAGAGTTCTAATGCATCTTATATCGCCATATTGCATCCCATTTTTTTGTTTCATGTTAATATATAATATTCATTGTGGAGTGTTATGTATACCTCGTATTCACTTCAAAAGAATGTAAACGCGACACTTCCTTGCTAGGAAATAGCGCTTGCAGATGTCTACGTATCGAAGCAATAGAGTTCTAATGCTTCTTAAATCGTCATATCGCATCTCATATCTACGTTTCCTGATAAGATATAATATTCATTGCGAAGTGTCATGTATACCTCGTATTCCTTTCAAAAGAATGTAAATGCTACACTTCCTTGCTAGGAAGTAGCGTTTGCAGATGTCTACGTATGGAAGCAATAGAATTCTAATGCTTCTTAAATCGTCATGTTGCATCTCATTTCTATGTTTCATGATAAGATATAATATTCATTGCGAGGTGTCATGTATGCCTCGTATTCCTTTCAAAAGAATGTAAATGCGACATTTCCTTGTTAGGGATAGCGTTTGCAGATGTCTGCGTATCGAAGCAATAGAGTTCTAATGCTTCTTAAATCGCCATATTACATCACATTTCTATGTTTCATGATTAGATATAATTTTCATTGTGGAGTGTTATGTATACCTCGTATTCACTTCAAAAGAATGTAAATGCGACACATGCTTGCATGGAAATAGCGTTTGCAGATGTCTACATATCGAAGCAATAGATTTCTAATGCTTCTTAAATCGCCATATTGCATCTAATTTCTATGTTTCATGGTAAGATATAATATTCATTGTGGAGTGTTATGTATACCTCGTATTCACTTCAAAAGAATGTAAACGCGACACTTCCTTGCCAGGAAATAGCGGTTGCAGATGTCTACGTATCGAAGCAATGGGGATCTAATGCTTCTTAAATCGCGATATCGCTTCTCATTTCTATGTTTCATGATAATATATAATATTCACTGCGAAGTGTTATGTATACCTCGCATACACTTCAACTGAATGTACATGCGACACTTCCTTGCTAGGAAATAGCGTTTGCAGATGTCTACGTATCGAAGAAATAGAATTCTAATGCATCTTAAATCGCCATATTACATCTCATTTCTACGTTATATGATAAGATATAATATTCATTGTGGAGTGTTATGTATACCTCGTATTCACTTCAAAAGAATGTAAACGCGACGCTTCCTTGCCAGGAAATAGCGTTTGCAGATGTCTACGTATCGAGGCAGTAGATTTCTAATGCCTCTTAAATCGTCATATCGCATCTCATATCAACGTTTCCTGAAAAGATATAATATTCATTGCGAAGTGTCATGTATACCTCGTATTCCTTTCAAAAGAATGAAAATGCGACCCATCCTTGCTAGGAAGTAGCGTTTGCAGATGTCTACGTATCGAAGCACTAGAAATCTAATGCTTCTTAAATCACCATATCGCATCTCATTTCTATGTTTCATGATAGTATATAATATTCATTGTGGAATGTTATGTATACCTCGTATTCACTTCAAAAGAATGTAAACGCGACACATCCTTGCCACGAAATAGCTTTTGCAGATTTCTACGTATCGAAGCAATAGGGATCTAATGCTTCTTAAATCGCCATATCGCATCTCATTTCTATGTTTCATGATAAGATATAATAATCATTGTGCGGTGCTATGTATACCTCGTATTCACCTCAAAAGAATGTAAATGCGACACTTCCTTGCTAGGAAATAGCGTTTGCAGATGTCTACGTATCGAAGCAATAGTGTTCTAATGCTTCTTAAATCGTCATATCGCATCTCATATCTACGTTTCCTGATAAGATATAATATTCATTGCGAAGTGTCATGTATACGTCGTGTTCCTTTCAAAAGAATGTAAATGCGACACTTCCTTGCTTTGCAGATGTCTACGTATCGAAGCAATAGAGTTCTAATGCTTCTTATATCGCCATATCGCATCTCATTTCTATTTTCATGATAAGATATAATATTCATTGTGCAGTGTTACATATATCTCGTCTATACATCAAATGGATGTAAATTCGACACTTCCTTGCTAGGAAATAGCGTTTGCAGATGTCTACGTATCGAAGCAATAGAGTTCTAATGCTTCATAAATCGCCCATATCGCATCTCATTCCTATGTTTCATGTTAAGATATAATATTCATTGTGGTGTGTTATCTATACCTCGCATACACTTCCAAATAATGTAAATGCGACACTTCCTTGCTTCGAAATAGCGTTTGCAGATGTCTACGTATCGAAGCAATAGAGTTCTAATGCTTCTAATATCGCCATATTGCATCCCATTTCTTCGTTTCATGATAAGATGTAATATTCATTGTGGAGTGTTATGTATGCCTCGTATTCACTTCAAAAGAATGTAAACGCGACACTTCCTTGCTAGGAAATAGCGCTTGCGGATGTCTACGTATCGAAGCAATAGATTTCTAAAGCTTGCTAATTCGCGAAATTGCATCTCATACCTATGTTTCATGATAATATATAATATTCATTGCGAAGTGTAATGAATACCTCGCATACACTTCAACTAAATGTACATGCGACACTTCCTCGCTAGGAAATAGCGTTTGCAGATGTCTACGTATGGAAGCAATAGAATTCTAATGCTTCTTAAATCGTCATGTTGCATCTCATTTCTATGTTTCATGATAAGATATAATATTCATTGCGAGGTGTCATGTATGCCTCGTATTCCTTTCAAAAGAATGTAAATGCGACACTTCCTTGTTAGGAATAGCGTTTGCAGATGTCTGCGTATCGAAGCAATAGAGTTCTAATGCTTCTTAAATCGCCATATTACATCACATTTCTATGTTTCATGATTAGATATAATTTTCATTGTGGAGTGTTATGTATACCTCGTATTCACTTCAAAAGAATGTAAATGCGGCACTCCCTTGCTAGGAAATAGCGTTTGCAGATTTTTACGTACCGTAGCAATAGAGTAATAATGCTTCTTAAAACGCGATATAGCACCTCATTTCTATGTTTCAAATAAGATATAATATTCATTGCGAAGTGTCATGTATACCTCGCTTACTCTTCAAATGAATGTAAATGCTACACTTCCTTGCTAGGAAATGGCGTTTGCAGATGTCTGCGTCTCGAAGCAATGGAGTTCTAATGCTTCTTAAAATGAGATGTTGCATCTCGCTTCTATGTTTCATGATAAGATATAATATTCATTCCGACGTGTCAAATATACCTCGTCTACACTTCAAACGAATTTAAATACAACACTTCCTTGCTAGGAAATAGCATCTGCAGATGTCTACGTATCGAAGCAATAGAGTTCTAATGCTTCTTAAAACCCGATATCGCATCTCCTTTCTATTTTTCCTGGTAAGATATAATATTCATTGCGGGGTGTCATGTATGCCCCGCATACACTTCAAATGAGTGTATTTGCGACACTTGCTTGCTAGGAAATAGCGTTTGCATAGGAATGCGTATCGTAGCAGTAGATTTCTAATGCTTCTTAAATCGCCATATCGCATCTCATTTCTATGTTTCATGATAAGATATAATATTCATTGCGAAGTGTCATGTTTACCTCGTATTCACTTCAAAAAAATGTAAATGCGACACTTTCTTGCTAGGAAATATCGTACTCAGAGCTCTACGTATCGAAGCAATAGATTTCTAGTGCTTCTTAAAACTGGATATCGCATCTCATTTCTATGTTTCATGGTAAGATATAATATTCATTGCGAAGTGTAATGTATACCTCGTATTCACTTCAAAAGAATGTAAATGCGAAACTTCCTTGCTAGGAAGTAGCGTTTGCAGATGTCTACGTATCGAAGCAATAGATTTCTAATGCTTCCTAAATCGCCATACTGCATCTCATTTCCATGTTTCATGATAAGATATAATATTCATTGTCGAGCGCTATGTATACCTCGCACTCACTTCAAAAGAATGTAAACGCGACACTTCGTTGGCAGGAAATAGCGTTTGCAGATGTCTACGTGTCGTAGCATTAGAGTTCTAATGCTTCTCAAAACGCGATATCGCTTCGCATTTCTATGTTTCATGATAATATATAATATTCATTGCGAAGTGTCATGTATACCTCGTATTCCCTTCGAAAGAATGTAAATGCGACACTTCCTTGCTAGGAAGTAGCGTTTGCAGATGTCTACGTATCGAACCAATAGATTTCTAATGCTTCTTAAATCGCCATATCGCATCTCATTTCTATCTTTCACGAAAAGATGTAATATTCACTGTGCAGTGTTATGTATATCTCGTCTATACTTCAAATGAATGTAAATGCGACACTTCCTTGCTAGGAAATAGCGTTTGCAGATGTCTACGTATCGTGGCATCAGAGTTCTAGTGCTTCTCAAAACGCGATATCGATTCTCATTTCTATGTTTCATGATAAGATATAATATTCATTGCGAAGTGCCATGTATACCTCGCATACACTTCAATTGATTGTACATGCGACACTTCCTTGCTAGGAAATAGCGTTTGCAGATGTCAACGTATCGAAGCAATAGAGTTCTAATGCTTCTTAAATCGCCATATCGCATCTCATTTCTATGTTTCATGATATGATATAATATTCACTGTGCAGTGTTATGTATATTTCGTCTATACTTCAAATGAATGTAAGTGCGACACTTCCTTGCTAGGAAATAGCGTTTGCAGATGTCTACGTATCGAAGCAACAGAATTCTAATGCTTCTTAAATCGCGATATCGTATCTCATTTCAATGTTTCATGATAAGATATAATATCCATTGTGCATTGTTATGTATACCTCGTATTCACCTCAAAAGAATGTAAATGCGACACTTCCTTGCTAGGAAATAGCGTTTGCAGATGTCTACGTATCGAAGCAATAGCGTTTTAATGCTTCTTAAATCGTCATATCGCATCTCATATCTACGTTTCCTGATAAGATATAATATTCATTGCGAAGTGTCATGTATACCTCGTATTCCTTTCAAAAGAATGTAAATGCTACACTTCCTTGCTAGGAAGTAGCGTTTGCAGATGTCTACGTATCGAAGCAATAGAGTTCTAATGCTTCTTATATCACCATATCGCATCTCATTTCTATGTTTCATGATAAGATATAATATTCATTGTGCAGTGTTATGTATATCTCGTTTATACTTCAAATGAATGTAAATGCGACACTTACTTGCTAGGAAATAGCGTTTGCAGATGTATACGTATCGAAGCAATAGAGTTCTAATGCTTCTTAAATCGCCATATCGCATTTCATTTCTATGTTTCATGATAAGATATAATATTCATTGCGAAGTGTCATGTTTACCTCGTATTCACTTCAAAAGAATGTAAATGCGACACTTTCTTGCTAGGAAATATCGTATACAGAGCTCTCCGTATCGAAGCAATAGATTTCTAGTGCTTCTTAAAACTGGATATCGCATCACGTTTTTATGTTTCATGATAAGATATAATATAAATTGCGAAATGTCACTTATACCTCGTATTCACTTCAAATGAATGTAAATGCGATACTTCCTTGCCAGGAAGTAGCGTTTCCAGGTGTCTACGTATCGAAGCATTGGAGTTCTAATGCTTCTTCAAACGAGATGTTGCATCTCGCTTCTATGTTTCACGATAAGATATATTATTCATTGCGACGTGTCATGTATACCTCGTATTCGCCTCAAAATAATGTAAATACAACTCTTCCTTGCTAGGAAATAGCGTTTTCAGATGTCTGCGTATCAAGACAATAGATTTCTGGTGCTTCTTAGAACGAGATGCCGCATCATACTCCTATGTTTCAGGATAAGATATTATATTCGTTGCGAAGTGTCATGTACACCACGTATTCACTTCAAAAGAATGTAAATGCGGCACTCCCTTGCTAGGAAATAGCGTTTGCAGATTTTTACGTACCGTAGCAATAGAGTAATAATGCTTCTTAAAACGCGATATAGCACCTCATTTCTATGTTTCAAATAATATATCATATTCATTGCAAAGTGTCACATATACCTCGCATATACTTCAAATGAATGTAATTCCGACACTTCCATGCTAGGATATAGTGTTTGCAGAAGTCTACGTATCGTAGCAATAGGGTTCTAATGCGTCTCAAAACGAGATGTCGCATCTCATTTCTATGTTTCATGATAAGATATAATATTCATTGCGAAGTGTCATATATACTTCGTATTCACTTCAAGAGAATGTAAATGCGACACTTCCTTGCTAGGAAATAGCGTCTGCATATGTCTACATATCGTAGCAATAGAGTTCTAATGCTTCTCAAAACGCGATATCGCATCTCACTTTTACGTTTCCTGATAAGATATAATATTCATTGCGAAGTGTTATGTATACCTCGTCTTCCTTTCATGAGAATGTAAATGCGACACTTCCTTGCTAGGAAGTAGCGTTTGCTGATGTCTACATATCGAAGCAATAGAGTTCTAATGCTTCTTAAAACGGGATATCGCATCTCATTTCTATGTTTAGTGATAAGATATAATATTCATTGCGAAGTGTCATGTATACCTTGTATTCACTTCAAAAGAATATAAGTGCTACACTTCCTTGCTAGGAAATAGCGTTTCAGATGTCTACGTATCGAAGCAATAGAATTCTAATGTTTCTTAAAACGTGATATCGCATCTCATTTCTATGTTTCATGATAAGATATAGTATCCTTTGCGAAGTGTTATGTATACCTCGTCTACCCTTCAAAAGAATGTAGATGTCACACTTCCTTGCTAGCAGGTAGCGATTCCAGATATCTACGTATCGAAGCAATAGTGTTCTAATGCTTCTTAAAATGTGAAATCGCATCTCATTTCTATGTTGCATGAGAGGATATAATATTCATTGCGACGTGTTATGTATACCTCGTCTACACTTCAAAAGAAAGTAAATGTCACACATCCTTGCTAGGAAATGCGTTTCCAGGTGTCTAGGTATCGAAGCAATGGAGTTCTAGTGCTTCTTAAAACGCGATATCGCATCTCATTTCTATGTTGCATGATAAGATATAATCTTCATTGCGGAGAGTCGTGTATTCCTCGTCTACACTTCAAAAGAATGTAAATGCCACCTGGTTAGGAAGTAGCGTGTCCAGTTGTTTAAGTATTGGAGCAATAGAATTCTAATGCTTCTTCAAATGCGATCTCGCATCTAATTTCTATGTTTCATGATAAGATATAATATTCATTGCGAAATGTTATGTATACCTCGTATACACTTCAAGTGAAAGTAAACGCCGCACTTCCTTGCTAGGCAATAGCGTTTCTAGATGTCTGGGTATCGAAGCAATGGAGTTCTAATGCACTTTAAATCGCGATATCGCATCTCATTTCTATGTCTCCCAATAACATGTACTATTCATTGCAACAAGTGATGTATGTCTCATCTAGACTTCAAAATAATGTAAATGCCACACTTCCTTGCTTCGGAGTAGCGTTTCCGGAAGTCTACATATCGATGCAATAGATTTCTAATACTTCATGTAGCGCTATATCGCATCTCATATCTATGTCTCATGTTAAGATGCAACGTCAACGCAAGCGTTACATATATCTCGTCTGCACTTGAAAATAATGCAATTACCGCACTTGCTTGCTACGGAACAGTGTTTCTAGATGTCTACGAATCGAGGCATAGGAGTTCTAATGCTTCATGTAACGCGATATAGCATTTCACATCAAGAGTTCGAAGTATGTATGTAGATTTTAATTGCACTGTACATATCATTATGCTCATCTGCTTCTGCGCCCCAGAAGTGTGGTTTCCACACTTCCTGACAAGAGGGTAGCGATTCTGGTTGTAAATGTGTCGAAGCAATAGAGTTCTAATACATCATTCATCGCGATCTCGCATCACATTTCAATGTGTAATGTAAGATGTAATATTCAATGCCACGCGTTACGTTTAACTCTTCAACACTTCTAGCGAATGTGAACCCTACACTCCCTTGCAGGGAAATAGCGTTTTTAGATATCTACTTGTCGAAGTAATAAAGTTCTATTACTTTATTCAGATCGATGTCGCATCTCATTTCAATGCCGCGTGTTGAGATTTAATATTCAATGAAAAGCGTTAAGTTTATCTGCTTCTACACGTCAACAGTATAAAAATCCTACAATATCTTGCCAGGAGGTAGCGTTTCTAGATGTGCACGTATTGAAGCAATAGATTGCTAATGCTATATAAAACGCGATATCGCATTTGATATCAACAGTTCGAAGTATGTAAGTAGATAAAAATACTCTACACATCTCGTTATGCTTGTCTGCATATACACGCCAAAAGACTGTGATTTCTACACTTCCTTGCAAGGGAATTGCGTTCTTAGATGTCTACTTTTCGAAGCAATAGAGTTCTATTGCTTCATTCAACACGATGTCGCAAGTCATTTCAATGATTCATGGTAAATTGCAATGTTCTATGCAATATGTTACATTTGTCTGCATCTAGACCTTAGAAGAATGTGAATCCTATACTTACTTGCAACAGAATATCGTTTCCAGATCTCTACGTGTCCAAGTAAGACATTTCTAATACTTCATGCAGCGCAATGACGCGTCTCATTTACACGTTTCAAAGCAAAGAATCTGTAATCATATATCCATAACATTATGCTTAACTGTTAGAGGTCTTCAATAGAATGTGAACTATATAATTCCATGCAACGGCATGGCGCTCCGTAGTTTCTGTCTGTTAAAGCAATCGAGCTAGAATTCTCCATGCAATGCGCTGGCGCATCCCATTTCATCGTTTCAAAGTAAAAATGCTGTAATGTCTTATGCATAGCTCTATGCTTATCTTCTTTAAAACTTCATAAGAATGTAAATTCTACAGCTCCATGCAACAGGATTGCCCTTCGTTGTGTCTACATGTCGAGACAATAGAGTACTAATGCATCATACCATGCCATGACTCATCTCATTTCAACGTTTCGAATTAAGTAAGCTTTAATCTTCTATGAAAAGCATTATAATTATCTGCTTCTACTCTACAAAAGAATGAGAATTCTATAGATCCAAGCAACAGGAGGGCAGGCCCTCCACCATCCTACTGCCTGCCCTGATGCGGGCAAAGGTTTCCCAGGGCCACTCAAACCGCGACCAACATCTATCTTATACTCTAACCGATTCATCGTTATGCGTTTTCCATTAAGCTTGCCGGGATCAGTGATATTGATTCGCTCAATCTAAATTATTATTTTCTCTTTAAGTTTCTCAATTTTTTTAGTTTCTCTCACGATATCGTCTATTTCGTTGTACCTTACCCTTACAGTATGGTATATAATCTGTTGTTTGATATTTCTAGGATTTCCTCTTAATAAATGCGATGCTTCCACATATTTTCTTTCTCTTTCTTTTTAGTTACATTGTTGTTATTTTATGCTTTTCACCCTCCACATTCCCTCTCTACACCATCTCGGAACAGGCGTTATACGATTACTGCAGGATGACGCCCCGGTCTCGTTATACCGAGATCGAGTGTTTTCTCTTGCATCCGTTGATTTATATATGTTATATATTGGAGAATATTTGTATTTCTTATCCTTTGTATTTTTCGAATAAAATTACATTGACAGAAGTACGAGTTAGTTCTGCACGCCTATTTGAAACAACATTAAATCACCTTGTTAAACAATAATATATTAAATGTGACTTGGACTTTTAAATTTGAATTTATAAACATCTAACAGGTAAATATGTTTCTCTTACTATTCATATCGTTATACATTCAGTGATTTATTGTGTGCTGTGATTAGATATATTGCTTGATTATATTTTACAATGAACTTTGCGTACCAAACATTGTTTTTACTCCTGATGGGAGTAGATAGTTCTTCGTTTTATATTCTTATATCGCACTGATTATAAAAGTATATGATATCCTTTTTATGCAGTCATGTATAATTATGTACATACAAATTCGCGATTAAGTAGCTATGTGTTCAAATTAAATTCCGAATAATGCACTAAAAAGCATTCCAGATAATAAACGGCTAGATGGTAGCGACACCATGCTGGCACTATATTGCCACTTCCGAGGAGTGTCAACTGATTCGTAGTCATCTGTGACCGGATTCGTTAACTAAAATGCCAGAACGTGTTACCAGCACGTTCTAGACAAGCGAATCGCGCAGCACCAGCACCATGGTGACACGCGTATCATCGCTCCATTCATGAATCTCCTCAGCAATGACGCAGGATCACATTTGGCAATGGGGAACCTGTGCTTTCATACAAATTAGAACCGTTAGATGTCAGTAGATATTCAGCATATGGCTATTGATAGACATTTTGATGGTCGTTTTCCTATATTTATAGTTATTGACCGAGTCGTATATATTTCTTTCAATCCATCATAGACTAAAAATATTATTTATAAAAAAAATATTACTTATAAAACAAAAATACATGCTGTTGCATCCCTAACTTCGCCTTGTGTAATTTTTGAAATAACATGCTCTCATCGTATTTAATGTAACCCTCAATTGCATGAATTTGTAACAATAAATTGAAGAAAATATATATAAAATAAGTGTATATATTTTTATGACAAAGTAATTATCGACTTTATGAAAAAAATCGCCCTATCGAGCTAGTTTATAGAAAATAATAAAATCGAGTTCTTATATCTTTGTTTTGTGCCGGTGTATCTATTTTGGAATCAAAATAAATAAACTGCGCAGTTTAGTCATTTTTCATATTTGCTTATAATTTTTATGGAAACAGCTTCCCCATTAGTAAATGTCAGCCTACGCCACAACCACGCGTGTAGCTATGGTGAGCTGATAGTGTCATTGTCACGGCCGTGTAGCCCGTGTGCTGTATCTCGGTGCTTTAATGTGTCGTGATACGAATACCGCCCCAGCACTAACAGTATGCCATTTCGAAAGCTGAGTAGGAGCACTTTGTTAGCACAATTCTGTCACGGAATTCGTTCCATCCATTGTCATTGGCGTGCCAATCGCTGGCTGTTTGGGATATTGTAGTGCATGAGGCAGACTTGTTCCTTATCATCGTCAAGGAGATGGAATTTCACTCCCCCCTTTTTGAATTTTTTAAATTATTGTTTGGAATTTTTGCCGTTTCTGTATCTCTATGACCGCATTGTGGATTCAACTTATGTACGATCTTTTTGGTCTTCATCTTTTGTTACATGTAATATTATATATGTGATGCACGTTTGTTATGTAATGCTCCGATTTGTAAGCCTCAGATACTTTTATTCTTTGGCAAAGCAACTTATTCGATTAATATATATTTATTAGACATAGATATAAACAATTAGAAAAATGTTATTAAAACGCTATTAAATATGTTGTTGCAATCATATATTTAAGGTCTGAAGATGTAGATGCAATTAATGTCCGATATTTTGCGCGACCCAATCGACGTATCGAGTGAGGCTATGAAATATAAAAATCTTTTACTATTCTTCGACCCCTTTACATGTTAAATGAATGATTAGTTCTGCAAGACAAGAAGCCTGAATTAGTGAGATATCTAGGAACATAAGTAATTTGTAAGTAACACATCTTTTCTCTTTGATATATTTGCCTTTGCATAGAATAGAACGTATAGATATAATTGCCTGTTTTGTACCCATTTCGGTCCAATTCTATTATAGCCTTTGAGCAGAAGTAATATTGATTATACTTGATTTTTGCAATAGTTCTTTGATTAACAGATTTTATTAACCTAGAATTATCATTTGACGGATGTATCAATCTACTTTGTAGCTCCATCTGTTTCTTTTTCTGCTCGCTACTTTCCATTTTCAGTTCCGTATACTTATCCTTCATCACCATCATATATGTTGCGTAAAATTACAATAACTTTTTGTCCTCAAATTTTGCGGATATTTCAATTAAATTTCCTTTGATTAAATAAACGGAAATTAAAAAACAGTGGCACGTACCATTTCTTGGAAACGTTGTATCGTAATTTGCATCTGACTGTTTTGAAAGGCAAGCACTTTACTTAACGTTTGCAATGATTCGGTTAGCGAAGTAAAGTAATATTCTACTTTCGAAATTGTTGGCTCTTGTAATTCTAAGGCAAATATATTCATCTGTCGACATCGTGAACATTGTTTTTTGGCAAAATTCCAGAAAAACAAATATACTATAAGTAAAATAATAAACATCATAATATTAAATTTAACTCTGTTCATCGTTGCCTTGTTGGACACATCCATAACAATATACAGGGTGGGGCAGTAATAATTAGCACCTCAGATATCCACGAAACTATAAGTTTCATAGAAGTTTTTGCTAATATAAAATTGCATAGTACAAAGGGGCCATCCGTTGATGAAAATAGTTTTTTTGTAAGTGGAGTTATGTTGGACATATGAAGGTTACCTTCATTTTTTAAAATGAATTGTTATGTTCATTCTTCCGTAATACGATAGAGCATTTTAAAGCAAGTTTAACGATCTGTAACATGAAGGCATTGAAGGTTACAAAAAGTAAAGAAAGGCGATAATACTCACGGTTTTGATAGTAAATGAAACATACGTATTGTAAACAGTGGTGGAAGGCGTAATACTTACCGTTTACTTCACTGTGAATAAACAGTTTTCGAAGGGCATTTCAATAGCTTGCAGCATAAGTTAAACATGATAAGATTAGTATTGAAAAATCGGTTCGAATACGTTTGGTTAGGCTGTTCTTTGTGTTGTTCATTTTATAAGTACTGAACTGCGGATTCCTGAGGACAGCTCACAAAATTGTTAAACTATGGAAGATTATCATTGTGAATTTGAATCAAAAGGTAATTAAATTCCATTAGATTGTAAACAGATCTCAATGTTTCATTTTAGATATTAAGATTAAATACTCTTTACAAAACTACAAGAATGGATACATACCTTTCTGTTATTATTATTTCATAAAGAATTATAATTGCAATTATATAGTTCATTACGATAAAAAATATTTCTCAGAAAATTCTAAATATTAAATTAAAGAATCAAGTAAAACATTTTTAATAATTACGAATATGAAAAATACTTGACCATTCCAATAGAAAGATGTCTAAACAGGAGTTAGAAAAGTCAAACATTCAATTTCAATTCCAGAATTCATCTATAAGAGGTAAAATGTTTTGAAAGCTTTAATTACAGTCTCTAATGCAAGCAGTTGGGCAGTATTTCAATTTTTAAGAAAATTGATGAAAGTCAACCATTTTGAAGTGGTCAGAATCTTTGTCGTTTGAGCAATAAGTGAATAACAAATAACTGCATAAATTCCAGGCTTAAAAACTTATAGATTAAATCCTATGCAGACTCGTTTATGAGCGAGTTACTAAATAATAAACCACACTAAGTAATCATTTTAAAACTTAAACGATTACATCTTGCGAACTTTCGAAGATATCAGAAGCGTGAAAAGTATGTGGTTTATCAAAAACTCTTCTAAAAGAACGGACGAAGCCAATAGAAATCTTTGTTGAAGTAAGCAAGTTCTAAAGTTCTAAGCAACGCGATGGCCCTTATCTGCCTATGTTTCATAGCAAGTAAGTTCTGAATTTCTATGAAATCCGATGGAATTTCTCACTACTAACGTTTCAAAGTAATTTCTCAAATTCTCAGTTCTACGTTTAAAACTATGTGTGTTCTATATATCTATGTAAAGTGATGGTTCCTATTAGTTGTGACGGAAACCTATATATAGTAAGTCAGGGAAGCTCGAAGGGGTTAATTATCTAAATGCTTTAAGGTGTAAAACGTACTTTAATCTAAAGCGATCTATCGTTCCAAGGTATCCGCTCACGTACAACTTTTCTTGGGCGCCAGCTGTTCAGAAAGTAGCAAAGGGATAGACTACACGACCCCGGGAACCCTGGGGCGGAACAACCCTTGAAACTTCGAAATGCTCCTCCTCTCGACTATGACTAGCCAAGTACACACACTCAGATCGCGAGATACTGAAATCACGGCATGTTTATTTATGGTATCGGCGTGGGTTTAACTAACAAGGGTTACGGGAAACTACGCAACACGCCGCGAATTACCGGGTATCGTAACTCGCTTCACGATATAAGATACAATATACAATATGCGACACAAGAAATGGGACGCTTTAGCGAATAAGCTCTGACGTTCTCTTCTTCAGGTTCCTTGAATTCGCTGGTGGTCCTCGGGTCTCCTGGATCCTCCTCGGGGCTCCTTGGTGGAGTGGGCTGTAGACTTCGGTATTGTTCGGGTCCATCGATCAGTGGACTTCGGCGATTTCCTCTCCTCGCCTTCTTGGGTGTCCCTGAGGGGATCATCCTGATCATTGAAATTGCGTAGCGCCTCGCGCGCTGCGCTCCCATGGCCCACCTGCAAGGCCGCTGGACTTTTCAATTCCCTTTAGGGGGTTAAGGATGGTTGAGGACCTTCTCACATCGCAGAGCATTATAAATCACAGAAGCAGATAAGCATAATGCGATGCATAGAGCTTTACAACCTTCTAACTTACTTTGAACTGTTTATATGAAATGCGGTTTATATGATATTGCGGTGCATGAAGCATGACAAATTAAATGCTTCGGCACCTGGACATCTAGAAACGCTATCCCCGGGCAAGAAATTGTAGGGTTTACACTCAATTCATGTGCAGAAGCAGATAAACATAATGCGATGCCATGAATATTACATCTTATCATGAAATATAGAAGTAAGATGCGCAGCCGCGTTTTACTAAGCATTAGAACTCTATTGCTTCCAAACCTTCAGATATAGAAACGATATTCCGTAGCAAGGAAGTGATGCATTTACATTCATTTGAAGTGTAGAGGAGATATACATAACGCGATGCATTGA
The DNA here is from genome assembly GCF_050948175.1 of Xylocopa sonorina. Classification (NCBI taxonomy): domain Eukaryota; kingdom Metazoa; phylum Arthropoda; class Insecta; order Hymenoptera; family Apidae; genus Xylocopa; species Xylocopa sonorina. Next base: position 84,960 of record NW_027490526.1, on the reverse strand, counting down.
AATTACATCTTATCATGTGACATAGAACTGATATGCGATATCGCGTTTTATGAAGAGTTAGAAATCTATTGCTTCGATGCGTAGACATCTAGAAACACTATTCCGTCGCAAGGAAGTGTGGCATTTACATTCTTTTGAAGTCTAGACGAGGTATACATAACACTTCGTAATGAATATTATATCTTACCATCAAACATAGAAAAGAGCTGCGATATCGCGTTTTAAGAAGCATTACATCTCTATTGCTTCGAAACATAGACATCTGGAAACGCCATTTCCTAGCAAGAAAGCGTGGCATTTACATTCTTTTGAAGTATAGGCGAGGTATACCTAACACGTCGCAGTGAATATTATATATTATCATGAAACATAGAAATGAGATGCGATATCGCATTTTCAGTAGCATTAGTACTCTATTGCTTCGTTACGTAGATATCTGGAAACGCTATTTCCTAGCAAGAAAGTGTCGCATTTACATTCTTTTGAAGTGTATGGAGGTATAGACAACACTCCGCAATGAATATTATATCTTATCATGAAACATAGAAATAAGTTGCGATATCGCGTTTTAAGAAGCATTAGAATCCTAATGCTTCGATACGTAGACATCTGGAATCGCTATTTCCTAGCAACGAAGTGTGGCATTTACATTCTTTTGAAGTGTAGACGAGATTCGCATAACACTTCGCAATGATTATTATATCTTATCATGGAAAATAGGAATGAGATGCGACATCGCGTTTTAAGAAGAATTAGATCCCTATTGTTAAGATTCGTAGAGACCTGGAAACGCTATTTCCTAGCGAGGAAGTGTTGCATTTATATTCTTTAGAAGATAAGACGAGGTATACATAACATTTCGGAGTGAATATTATATCCTATCGTGAACATAGAATTGAAATGCGTTATAGCATTTTAAGAAGCACTAGATTTCTATTGCTTCGATACCTAACATCTGGAAACGCTACTTCCTAGCGAGGAAGTGTGGTATTTTGCATCCCTTTGAAGTGTAGACGATGTACACATAACACTTCGCAAAGAATATTACATCGTATCACGAAACACAGAAATGAGATGCGGTGTCGCGTTTTAAGAAGCTTTAGAGCTCTATTGCTTCGATACGTAGACATCTCGAAACGCATTTCCTAGCATGAAAGTGAGGCATTTAAAATCTTTTGAAGTGCAGACGTGGTATACATAACACATCGCAATGAATATTATATCTTATCATGAAACATAGAAATGAGATGCGATATCGTGACTTAGGAAGCATTAGAACACTATTGCTACGATACGTAGACATCTGCAGACGCTATTAAATAGCAAGGAAGTGTTGCATTTAAATTCTCTTGAAGTGAATACGAGGTATACATAACACTGCACAATGAATACTATATCTTATCGTGAAACATAGAAATGAGATGCGATATCTCTTTTTAAGAAGCATTAGAACTCTTCTGCTTCGATACGTAGACATCTGGAAACGTAATTTCCTAGCAAGGAAGTGTCGCATTTACGTTCTTCTGAAGTAAATACGGGGTATACATGACACTTCGCAATGAGTACTATATCTTATCACGAAACATACAAGTGAGATGCGATGTCGCGTTTTAAGATGAATTAGAAATCTATTGCTAAGATACGTAGACATCTGCAAACAATATTTCCTAGCAAGGAAGTGTCGCATTTACATTCTTTTGAAGTTAATACGAAGTATACATGACACTTCGCAATGAATATCATGTCTTATCATGAAGCATAGAAATGAGATGCGATATCGCGTTTTATGAAGCATTAGAACTCTATTGCTACGATTCGTAGACATCTGCAAACGCTATTTCCTAGCAAGGATGTTTCGCATTTACATTCTTTTGCATTGAGTACGAGGTATACGTAACACTCCACAATGAATATTATACCTTATCATGAAACATAGAAATGAGATGCGATATCGCGTTTTGAGAAGCATTAGAACTCTATTACTACGATACGTAGCCATTTGCAATCGCTATTTCCTAGCAAGGAAGTATCGCATTTACATTCTTTTGAGGTGAGTACGAGGTGTCACGTCCGGCGAAACTGTTTTCCGTTGCTCCGTAGGCTTCACGACACGAGCCTATTTTTCGGTAATTCGGTCCGCGGGATCGCGTTAAGACCGGGTCCGACAATTTCGGCTGACGCGACACTAGCGAAAACACTCGCAATTGTAAGGGAATGACCCTACCTTTCGATGACTTCTATCTCGACTTGTACGTAGAAACGGCGTCGAGGATCGTTCGCTGGGATCGTAGCGGAGTTCGGTCGGTTGGCTGCTACGGAAATCTCGATCAGTCGCCAGCGAAGAGGAGGACGGCGGTCGGAATTCAGCGATGATGCAGAGGAACCAGCGGTGATAGTAGCAGCTTCGGCTGCGAATGTGGCAGAATCGGCGTGATGCGTCGTGTTGCCTGGATCGGAAGCGTCGACTGTCGCTTGGGAAAGGGGCGGCTGAGCTAGTGCGAATTCAGGTCGCTGGTATACGAGGACTCTCGGAACGTCCTCCAAATATTCACGCACAAGTGATCGTAAGAAATTCTTCCTACCCGCACGTCGCGTTCTTCACAAACCGGAAGCACGATTCATTTCACCAGGTTTTTCTGTACTTTCGACTAAGATCTGAAGGATAAGCGGCGATCCGCTCTATCTCAACGTCACAAAGCCGTTTTTTATACTTCTTCAATGTGATGAAGAGCAACCCCAGTTGTGTGGAAGAACCCGTGGAAGAATTCGTAGTTAAATGTAATGTTAAAAGTAGAACTAGTATTATAAACGCTTGATAAAATTAATCGATGTGGAAATAGTAGACTTGGTAAAAGAAATTGTACTTGGATATAGTAAAAGTAAAAATAAAATATATTCTAGGTGTAAAGTATACAAGAACTGGAATTATTCTAAGACTAAGACTAAGTTAAAATGGAAATAGAAACACGATGCCTGAACCCCACATTGAGGTGACTAACGATCTAGAACTAGAGGTTTCGACTCCTCGGTAGGAGATCTCAAGTCAGAGTGTGTGCTCTGGAGACGCGTCTCGGACCTCCTCGGTTCGCGAGGCGCTTCGGTCGCGGAAGCTCGTGGTAGGGAGATCGCGGAACCGCGAATGGGGGACTCGAGTCTCGTGGCGGGGAGCGCCCGGTCCAGCGAGTGGGGAATCGCGGATCGTAGTGGGGCTAGCGGCGCATGCCGCTGGCCGGACGCATCTTACGCGTTTCACTTGTGAGCAAATACAATATGGACTTAGAATTATGTGTGTGTTGTTTGTGACTTACATTCGTGTCGCGTGTAACGTGGATCTAGGGTTTCTTATATATATGTCATGATATGGTATGTATGTGCTAGCTTAGAATTAATATATAGGTTCTAGCAGATTCTGTTCCCGGAATTGGAAAAGTCACCATTCAGGTGATGGGCTGCGGCTACGTCTTCCTGCAGGACGGAATCCTCGGTGCGAGGCAGGTAGGGCTGCCCGTGCTTGGTGCGGGCGAGACAGGTATACTCGGTGGTGCGAATGAGACACTGGTGCCCGTTACGAGTGAGACAGGTATACTCGGCGGTGCGAGTGAGGCAGCGGAACTCGGTGTGAGTGAGGGCGTGCAGGTATGCGCGCCAGAACACTTCCAGTTGCTGGTTCTGCAGGCAAGTTTGACTGGTTGCATGCGTCCAGGGGTTGATGCTGGGGGGTGCGAGGAAGTTGATGGGTGGCAGGCGGTACGCCTGACGTCACAAAATGCGACACTTCCTTTCTATGAAATTACGTTCCCAGATATCTCTGTATCGAAGCTATAGAGTTCTAATGCCCCTTAAAACGCGATATCGCATCTCATTTCAATGTTCCGTGGTAAGATATAATATTCATTGCTGAGTGTTATCTATACCTCGCATTCACTTCAAATGAATGTAAATGAGACATTTCCTTGCTAGGAAATAGAGTCTGCATATGTCTATGTATCGTAGCAATTGAGCTCTAAAGCTTCTTAAAACGCGATATCGCATCTCATTTCTATGATTCATGATAAGATATAATATTCATTGGGAAGTGTCTTGTATACCTCGCATACTCTTCAAATGAATGTAAATGCGACACTTCCTTGCTAGGAAATAGCGTTTGCAGATGTCTACGTATTGATGGAGTAGTGTTCTAATGCTTCTTAAAATGCGATATCGCATCTCATTTCTATACTTCATTATAAGATATAATATTCATTGCGAAGTGTCATGAATACCTCGTATTATCTTCAAAAGAATGTAAATGCGACACTACCTTGCTAGGAAATAGCGTTTGCAGATCTCTCCGTATCGAAGCAATAATGTCCTAATGCTTCATAAACCGCGATATCGCATGTCATTCCTAAATTTCATGATGAGATATGATATTCATTGCGATGTGTCACTTATACCTCGCATACACTTCAAAAGAATGTAAATGCGAAACTTCCTTGCTTGGAAATAGCGTTTGCAGATGTCTACGTATCGTAGCAATGGAATTCTAATGCTTCTTAAAACGCGAAATCACTCCTCATTTCTATGTTTCAAGATAAGATATAATATTCATTGCGAAGTGTCATGTACACCTCTTATTCAGTTCAAAAGAATGTAAATGCGACACTTCCCTGCTAGGAAGTAGCGTTTGCAGATGTCTACGTATCGAAGCAACAGAGTTCTAAATCTTGATAAATCGCGATATCGCATATCATTTCTATGTTTCATGATAAGATATAATATTCATTGTGCAGTGTTATGTATATATCATATTCACTTCAAAAGAGTGTAAATGCGACACTTCCTTGCTAGGAAATAACGTTTGCAGATGTCTACGTAGCGAAACAATAGAGTTCTAAAGCTTGTTAAATCGCGATACCGCGCCGCATTTGTATGTTTCATGATAAGACATAATACTCATTGCGAAGTGTTATGTATATATCGTCTACACATAAGTGGAATGTAAATGCGACACTTCCTTGCTAGGAAATGGCGTTTGCAGATGTCTACGTATCGAAGCAATAGAGTTCTAAAGCTTCTTAAATCGCGATATCGCATCTCATTTCTATGTTTCATGATAAGATATAATGTTCATTGTGCAGTGTTATGAATACCTCGTATTCACTTCAAAGGAATGTAAATGCGACACTTCCTTGCTTGGAAATAGCGTTTGCAGATGCCTACGTATCGAAGCAATAGTTTTCTAATGCTTCTTAAATCGCGATATCGCATCTCATTTCTATGTTTCATGATAAGATATAATATTCATTGTGCAGTGTTATGTATACCCCGTATTCACTTCAAAAGAATGTAAATGAGACACTTCCTTGCTAGGAAGTAGCGTTTGCAGATGCCTGCATATCGTAGCATTAGTGCTCTAATGCTTCTCAAAACGCGATATCGTTTCTCCTTTCCATGATTCATGATAATACATAATATTCATTGCTTAGTGTCATGTGTACCTCGTATTCACTTCAAAAGAGTGTAAACGCGACACTTCCTTGCCAGGAAATAGCGTTTGCAGATGTCTACGTATCGTAGCATTAGAGTTCTAATGCTTCTCAATACCCGATAACGCTACTCATTACTATGTTTCATGATAATATATAATACTTATTGTGGAGTGTTATATATACCTCGTATTCACTATAAAAGAATGTAAATGAGACACTTCCTTGCTTGGAATTAGCGTTTGCAGATGTCTACGTATCGAAGCAATAGATTTCTAAAGCTTGCTAATTCGCGATATCGCATCTCATATCTAGGTTTCATGATAATATATAATATTCAATGTGAAATGTCATGTATACCTCGCATACACTTCAAATGAATGCGAATGCGACAGTTCCTTGCTAGGAAATAGTGTTTGCAGATGTCTACGTATCGTGGCATTAGAGGTCTAATGCTTCTCAAAACTCGATATCGCTTCGTATTTCTATGTTTCTTGATAGGATATAATATTCATTGCGAAGTGTCATGTGTACCTCGCATACACTTCAGTTGAATGTAAATGCGACAGTTCCTTGCTAGGAAATTGCGTTTGCTGATGTCTACGTATCCAAGCAATAGAGTTCTAATGCTTTTTAAAATGGGATATCGCATCTCATTTCTACGTTTCATGATAAGATATAATATTCATTGCGAAGTGTTATGTATTCCTCGTCTACACTTCAAATGAATGTAAATGCGACACTTCCTTGCTAGGAAATAGCGTTTGCAGATATTTACGTATCGTAGGGATAGAGTTCTAATGCTTCTTAAAACGAGATATCGTATCTCACTTCTATGTTTCATGATAAGATGTTATATGATTTGCGAAGTGTTATGTATTCCACGTCTACACTTCAAATGAATGTAAATGCGACACTACCTTGCTAGGAAATTGCGTCTGCAGATGTCTACGTATCGTATAAATAGAGTTCTTATGCTTCTTAAAACGCGATATCGCTTCTCATTTCTACGTTTCATGACAGGGTATAGTATTCATTGCGAAGTGTTATGTATACCTATTATTCACTTCAAAAGAATGTAAATGCTACACTTCCTTGCTAGGAAATAGCGATTGCAGATGTCTATGTATCGTAGGGATAGAATTTTGAATGCTTCTTAAAACGTAATATCGCATCTCACTTCTATGTTGCATGATAAGATATAATATCCATTGCGAAGTGTTATGTATACCTCGTATTCACTTCAGAAGTATGTAAATGCGGCACTTCCTTGCAAGGAAATAGCGTTTGCAGATGTCTACGTATCGAAGCAATAGAGTTCAAATGCTTCTTAAAACGAGATATCGCATCTCATTTCTATGTTTCATGATAGGATATAATACGATTTGCGAAGTGTTATGTATTCCTCGTCTACACTTTAAATGAATGTAAATGCGACACTTCCTTGCTAGGAAATAGCGTTTGCAGATGTCTACGTATCGTAGCAACAGTGTTCCAATGCTTCTTAAAACGCGATATCGCATCTCATTTCTACGTTTCATGACAAGGTATAGTATTCATTGCGAAGTTTTATGTATACCTATTATTGACTTCAAAAGAATGTAAGCGCGACACTTCCTTGCAAGGAAATAGCGTTTGCAGATGTCTACGTATCGAAGCAATAGAGTTCAAATGCTTCTTAAAACGAGATATCGTATCTCATATCTATGTTTCATGATAAGATATAATATTCATTGCGATGTGTTATGTATACCTTGTATTCTCTACAGAAGAATGTAAATGTGACATTTCCTGCAAGGAAATAGCGTTTGCAGATGTCTACGTATCGAAGCAATAGAGTTCAAATGCTTCTTAAAACGAGATATTGCATCTCATATCTATGTTTCATGACAAGGTATAGTATTCATTGCGAAGTGTTATGCATTCCTCGTCTACGATTCGAATGAATGTAAATGCGACACTTCCTTGTTAGGAAATAGCGTTTGCAGATTTCTACGTATCGTAGCAATGGAGTTCTAATGCTTCTTAAAACGCTATATCGCATCTCATTTCTACGTTTCATGACAAGGTATAGTATTCATTGCGAAGTGTTATGCATTCCTCGTCTACGATTCAAATGAATGTAAATGCGACACTTCCCTGTTAGGAAATAGTGTTTGCAGATGTTTACATATCGTAGGCATAGAGTACTAATGCTTCTTAAAACGCGATATCGCATCTCATTTCTATGTTGCATGATAAGATATAATATTCATTGTAAAGTGTTATGTATACCTCGTATTCACTTCAGAAGAATGTAAATGAGACACTTCCTTGCAAGGAAATAGCGTTTACAGATGTCTACGTATCGAAGCACTAGATTTCAAATGCTTCTTAAAACGAGATATCGCATCTCATTTCTATGTTTCATGATAAGATGTAATATGATTTGCGAAGTGTTATGTATTCCACGTCTACACTTCTAATGAATGTAAATGCGACACTACCTTGCTAGGAAATTGCGTTTGCAGATGTCTACGTATCGTATAAATAGAGTTCTTATGCTTCTTAAAACGCGATATCGCTTCTCATTTCTACGTTTCATGATAGGGTACAGTATTCATTGCGAAGTGTTATGTATACCTATTATTCACTTCAAAAGAATGTAAATGCTACACTTCCTTGCTAGGAAATAGTGATTGCAGATGTCTATGTATCGTAGGGATAGAATTTTGAATGCTTCTTAAAACGTAATATCGCATCTCACTTCTATGTTGCATGATAAGATATAATATTCATTGTAAAGTGTTATGTATGCCTCGTATTCACTTCAGAAGAATGTAAATGAGACACTTCCTTGCAAGGAAATAGCGTTTACAGATGTCTACGTATCGATGCAATAGTGTTCAAATGCTTCTTAAAACGAAAAATTGCATCTCATATCTATGTTTCATAATAAGATATAATATTCATTGCGAAGTGTTATGCATTCCTCGTCTACGATTCAAATGAATGTAAATGCGACACTTCCATGCTAGGAAATGGCGTTTGCAGATTTCTACGTATCGTAGCAATGGAGTTCTAATGCTTCTTAAAACGCGATATCGCATCTCATTTCTACGCTTCATGACAAGGTATAGTATTCATTGCGAAGTGTTATGCATTCCTCGTCTACACTTCAAATGAATGTAAATGCGACACTTCCTTGCTAGGAAATAGCGTCTGCAGATGTCTAGCTATCGTAGCAATAGAGTTCTAATGCTTCTTAAAACGCGATATCGCATCTCATTTCTATGTTTCATTGTAAGATATAATATGATTTGCGAAGTGTAATGTATTCCTCGTCTACACTTCAAATGAATGTAAATGCGACACTTCCTTGCTAGGAAATAGCATTTGCAGATGTCTACGTATCGTAGGTATAGAGCTCTAATGCTTCTTAAAACGTGATATCGTATCCCATTTCTATGTTCCATGATAAGGTATAATATTCATTGCGAAGTGTTATGTAAACCTCGCATTCACTTCAAAAGTATGTAAATGCTACACTTCCTTGCTAGGAAATAGCATTTGCAGATGTCTACGTATCGTAGCAATAGAGTTCCAATGCTCCTTAAAACACGATATCGCATCTCATTTCTATGCTTCATGGTAAGATATAATATGATTGGCGAACTCTTATGTATTCCTCGTCTACACTTGAAATGAATGTAAATGCGACACTTCCTTGCTAGTAGATAGCGTCTGCAGATGTCTAGGTATCGTAGCAATAGAGTTCTAATGCTTCTTAAAACGAGATATTGTATCTCATATCTACGTTTCATGATAAGATATAATATTCATTGCGAAGAGTTATGCATTCCTCGTATACGATAGAAATGGACGTGAATGCGACACTTCCTTGCTAGGAAATAGCGTTTGCAGATGTCTACGTATCGTAGCAATAGAGTTCTAATGCTTCTTAAAACGCGATATCGCATCTCATTTCTATGTTTCATGCTAAGATATAATATGATTTGCGAAGTGTTATGTATTCCTCGTCTACACTTCAAATGAATGTAAATGCGACACTTCCTTGCAAGGAAATAGCGTTCGCAGATGTCCACCTATCGTAGCAATAGTGTTCTAATGCTTCTTAAAACGCGATATCGCATCTCTTTCTGTGTTTCGTGGTAAGATATAATATGATTTGCGAAGTGTTATGTATTCCTCGTCTACACTTCAAATGAATGTAAATACGACACTTCCTTGCAAGGAAATAGCGTTTGCAGATGTCTACGTATCGAAGCAATAGAGTTCAAATGCTTCTTAAGACGAGATATTGCATCTCATACCTATGTTTCATGATAAGATATAATATTCATTGCGAAGTGTTATGCATTCCTCGTATACGATAGAAATGGACGTGAATGCGACACTTCCTTGCTAGGAAATAGCGTTTGCAGATGTCTACGTATCGTAGCAATAGAGTTCTAATGCTTCTTAAAACGCGATATCGCATCTCATTTCTATGTTTCATGCTAGGATATAGTATGATTTGCGAAGTGTTATGTATTCCTCGTCTACACTTCAAATGAATGTAAATGCGACACTTCCTTGCAAGGAAATAGCGTTTGCAGATGTCCACCTATCGTAGCAATAGTGTTCTAATGCTTCTTAAAACGCGATATCGCATCTCTTTCTATGTTTCATGGTAAGATATAATATGATTGGCGAAGTGTTACGCATTCCTCGTCTACGATTGAAATGGACGTGAATGCTACACTTCCTTGCTAGGAAATAGCGTTTGCAGATGTTTACGTATCGTAGGGATAGAGTTCTAATGCTTCTTAAACGTGATATCGTATCTCATTTCTATGTTTCATGATAAGGTATAATATTCATTGCGAAGTGTTATGTAAACCTCGCATTCACTTGAAAAGTATGTAAATGCTACACTTCCTTGCTAGGAAATAGCATTTGCAGACGTCTACGTATCGAAGCAATAGAGTTCAAATGCTTCTTAAGACGAGATATTGCATCTCATATCTATGTTTCATGATAAGATATAATATTCATTGCGAAGTGTTATGCATTCCTCGTCTACGATTGAAATGGACGTGAATGCGACACTTCCTTGCTAGGAAATAGCGTTTGCAGATGTCTACGTATCGTAGCAATAGAGTTCTAATGCTTCTTAAAACGCGATATCGCATCCCATTTCTATGTTTCATGGTAAGATATAATATGATTTGCGAAGTGTCATGTATTCCTTGTCCACACTTCAAATGAATGTAAATGCGACACTTCCTTGCTAGTAAATAGCGTCTGCAGATGTCTAGGTATCGTAGCAATAGAGTTCTAGTGCTTCTTAAAACGCGATATCGCATCTCATTTCTATGTTTCATGGTAAGATATAATATGGTTTGCGAAGTGTTATGTATTCCTCGTCTACACTTCAAATGAATGTAAATGCGACACTTCCTTGCAAGGAAATAGCGTTTCCAGATGTCTACCTATCGTAGCAATAGAGTTCTAATGCTTCTTAGAACGCGATATCGCATCTCATTCCTATGTTGCATGATAAGAAATAATATTCATTGTAAAGTGTTATGTATACCTCGTATTCACTTCAGAAGAATGTAAATGCGACACTTCCTTGCAAGGAAATAGCGTTTGCAGATGTCTACGTATCGTAGCAATAGAGTTCTAATGCTTCTTAGAACGCGATATCGCATCTCATTACTATGTTGCATGGTAAGATATAATATGATTTGCGAAGTGTCATGTGTTCCTCGTATACACTTCAAATAAATGTAATTGCGACACTTCCCTGCTAGGAAATAGCGTATGCAGATGTCTAGGTATCGTAGCAATAGAGTTCTAATGCTTCTTAAAACGCTATATCGCGTCTCATTTCTATGTTTCATGGGAAGATATAATATGATTTGCGAAGTGTTATGTATTCCTCGTCTACACTTCAAATGAATGTAAATGCGACACTTCCTTGCAAGGAAATAGCGTTTGCAGATGTCCACCTATCGTAGCAATAGTGTTCTAATGCTTCTTAAAACGCGATATCGCATCTCATTACTATGTTGCATGGTAAGATATAATATGATTTGCGAAGTGCTATGTAATCCTCGTCTACACTTCAAATGAATGTGAATGCGACACTTCCTGGCTAGGAAATAGCGTTTGCAGATGTCTACGTATCGTAGCAATAGATTTCTAATGCTTCTTAAAACGCGATATCGCATCTCATTTCTATGTTTCATGGTAAGATATAATGTGATTTGCGAAGTGTTATGTATTCCTCGTCAACACTTCAAATGAATGTAAATGCGACACTTCCTTGCAAGGAAATAGCGTTTGCAAATGTCTACGTATCGATGCAATAGAGTTCAAATGCTTCTTAAAACGCGATATCGCATCTCATTTCTATGTTTCATGGTAAGATATAATATGATTTGCGAAGTGTCATGTATTCCTCGTCTTCACTTCAAATGAATGTAAATGCGACACTTCCTTGCTAGGAAATAGCGTCTGCAGATGCCTAGGTATCGTTGCAATAGTGTTCTAATGCTTCTTAAAACGCGATATCGCATCTCATTTCTATGTTTCATGGTAAGATATAATATGATTTGCGAAGTGTTATGCATTCCTCGTCTACGATTCAAATGAATGTAAATGCGACACTTCCTTGCTAGGAAATAGCGTTTGCAGATGTTTACGTATCGTAGAGATAGAGTTCAAATGCTTCTTAAGACGAGATAGTGCATCTCATATATATGTTTCATGATAAGATATAATATTCATTGCGAAGTGTTATGCATTCCTCGTCTACGATTGAAATGGACGTGAATGCGACACTTCCTTGCTAGGACATAGCGTCTGCAGATGTCTAGGTATCGTAGCAACTGAGCTCTAATGCTTCTTAGAACGCGATATCGCATCTCATTTCTATGTTGCATGATAAGAAATAATATTCATTGTAAAGTGTTATGTATACCTCGTATTCACTTCAGAAGAATGTAAATACGACACTTCCTTGCTAGGAAATAGCGTTTGCAGATGTCTACGTATCGTAGCAATAGAGTTCTAATGCTTCTTAAAACGCGATATCGCATCTCATTACTATGTTGCATGGTAAGATATAATATGATTTGCGAAGTGTTATGTAATCCTCGTCTACACTTCAAATGAATGTGAATGCGATACTTCCTCGCTAGGAAATAGCGTTTGCAGGTGTCTACGTATCGTAGCAATAGATTTCTAATGCTTCTTAAAACGCGATATCGCATCTCATTTCTATGTTTCATGGTAAGACATAATATGATTTGCGAAGTGTTATGTATTCCTCGTCTACACTTCAAATGAATGTAAAAACGACACTTCCTTGCAAGGAAATAGCGTTTGCAGATGTCTACGTATCGAAGCAATAGAGTTCAAATGCTTCTTAAGACGAGATATTGCATCTCATATCCTTGTTTCATGATAAGATATAATATTCATTGCGAAGTGTTATGCATTCCTCGTCTACGATTGAAACGGACGTGAATGCGACACTTCCTTGCTAGGAAATAGCGTTTGCAGATGTCTACGTATCGTAGCAATAGAGTTCTAATGCTTCTTAAAACGCGATATCGCATCTCATTTCTATGTTTCATGGTAAGATATAATATGATTTGCGAATTGTTATGTATACCTCGTATTCACTTCAGAAGAATGTAAATGCGGCACTTCCTTGCAAGGAAATAGCGTTTGCAGATGTCTAGGTATCGAAGCAATAGAGTTCAAATGCTTCTTAAGACGAGATATTGCATCTCATATCCTTGTTTCATGATAAGATATAATATTCATTGCGAAGTGTTATGCATTCCTCGTCTACGATTGAAACGGACGTGAATGCGACACTTCCTTGCTAGGAAATAGCGTTTGCAGATGTCTACGTATCGTAGCAATAGAGTTCTAATGCTTCTTAAAACGCGATATCGCATCTCATTTCTATGTTTCATGGTAAGATATAATATGATTTGCGAATTGTTATGTATACCTCGTATTCACTTCAGAAGAATGTAAATGCGGCACTTCCTTGCAAGGAAATAGCGTTTGCAGATGTCTAGGTATCGTAGCAATAGAGTTCTAATGCTTCTTAAAACGCGATATTGCATCTCATTTCTATGTTTCATGGTAAGATATAATATGATTTGCGAAGTGTTATGTATTCCTCGTCTACACATCAAATGAATGTAAAAACGACACTTCCTTGCAAGGAAATAGCGTTTGCAGATGCCTACGTATCGAAGCAATAGAGTTCAAATGCTTCTTAAGACGAGATATTGCGTCTCATATCTATGTTTCATGATAAGATATAATATTCATTGCGAAGTGTTATGCATTCCTCGTATACGATAGAAATGGACGTGAATGCGACACTTCCTTGCTAGGAAATAGCGTTTGCAGATGTCTACGTATCGTAGCAATAGAGTTCTAATGCTTCTTAAAACGCGATATCGCATCTCATTTCTATGTTTCATGCTAAGATATAATATGATTTGCGAAGTGTTATGTATTCCTCGTCTACACTTCAAATGAATGTAAAAACGACACTTCCTTGCAAGGAAATAGCGTTTGCAGATGTCTACTTATCGAAGCAATAGAGTTCAAATGCTTCTTAAGACGAGATATTGCATCTCATATCTATGTTTCATGATAAGATATAATATTCATTGCGAAGTTTTATGTATTCCTCGTCTACACTTCAAATGAATGTAAATGCGATACTTCCTTGCTAGGAAATAGCGTTTGCAGATGTCCACCTATCGTAGCAATAGTGTTCTAATGCTTCTTAAAACGCGATATCGCATCTCTTTCTATGTTTCATGGTAAGATATAATATGATTTGCGAAGTGTCATGTATTCCTTGTCCACACTTCAAATGAATGTAAATGCGACACTTCCTTGCTAGTAAATAGCGTCTGCAGATGTCTATGTATCGTAGCAATAGAGTTCTAGTGCTTCTTAAAACGCGATATCGCATCTCATTTCTATGTTTCATGGTAAAATATAATATGGTTTGCGAAGTGTTATGTATTCCTCGTCTACACTTCAAATGAATGTAAATGCGACACTTCCTTGCAAGGAAATAGCGTTTCCAGATGTCTACCTATCGTAGCAATAGAGTTCTAATGCTTCTTAGAACGCGATATCGCATCTCATTCCTATGTTGCATGATAAGAAATAATATTCATTGTAAAGTGTTATGTATACCTCGTATTCACTTCAGAAGAATGTAAATGCGACACTTCCTTGCAAGGAAATAGCGTTTGCAGATGTCTACGTATCGTAGCAATAGAGTTCTAATGCTTCTTAAAACGCGATATCGCATCTCATTACTATGTTGCATGGTAAGATATAATATGATTTGCGAAGTGTCATGTGTTCCTCGTATACACTTCAAATAAATGTAATTGCGACACTTCCCTGCTAGGAAATAGCGTATGCAGATGTCTAGGTATCGTAGCAATAGAGTTCTAATGCTTCTTAAAACGCTATATCGCGTCTCATTTCTATGTTTCATGGGAAGATATAATATGATTTGCGAAGTGTTATGTATTCCTCGTCTACACTTCAAATGAATGTAAATGCGACACTTCCTTGCAAGGAAATAGCGTTTGCAGATGTCCACCTATCGTAGCAATAGTGTTCTAATGCTTCTTAAAACGCGATATCGCATCTCATTACTATGTTGCATGGTAAGATATAATATGACTTGCGAAGTGCTATGTAATCCTCGTCTACACTTCAAATGAATGTGAATGCGACACTTCCTGGCTAGGAAATAGCGTTTGCAGATGTCTACGTATCGTAGCAATAGATTTCTAATGCTTCTTAAAACGCGATATCGCATCTCATTTCTATGTTTCATGGTAAGATATAATGTGATTTGCGAAGTGTTATGTATTCCTCGTCTACACTTCAAATGAATGCAAAACGACACTTCCTTGCAAGGAAATAGCGTTTGCAGATGTCTACTTATCGAAGCAATAGAGTTCAAATGCTTCTTAAGACGAGATATTGCATCTCATATCTATGTTTCATGATAAGATATAATATTCATTGCGAAGTTTTATGTATTCCTCGTCTACACTTCAAATGAATGTAAATGCGATACTTCCTTGCTAGGAAATAGCTTTTGCAGATGTTTACGTATCGTAGGGATAGAGTTCTAATGCTTCTTAAAACGTGATATCGTATCTCATTTCTACGTTTCATGATAAGGTATAATATTCATTACGAATTGTTATGTAAACCTCGCATTCACTTCAAAAGTATGTAAATGCTATACTTCCTTGCTAGGAAATAATATTTGCAGATGTCTACTAATCGTAGGGATAGAGTTCTAATGCTTCTTAAAATGTGATACCGTATCTCATTTCTATGTTTCATGATAAGGTATAATATTCATTGCGAAGTGTTATGTAAACCTCGCATTCACTTGAAAAGTATGTAAATGCTACACTTCCTTGCTAGGAAATAGCATTTGCAGACGTCTACGTATCGAAGCAATAGAGTTCAAATGCTTCTTAAGACGAGATATTGCATCTCATATCTATGTTTCATGATAAGATATAATATTCATTGCGAAGTGTTATGCATTCCTCATCTACGATTGAAATGGACGTGAATGCGACACTTCCTTGCTAGGAAATAGCGTTTGCAGATGTCTACGTATCGTAGCAATAGAGTTCTAATGCTTCTTAAAACGCGATATCGCATCTCATTTCTATGTTTCATGGTAAGATATAATATGATTTGCGAATTGTTATGTATACCTCGTATTCACTTCAGAAGAATGTAAATGCGGCACTTCCTTGCAAGGAAATAGCGTTTGCAGATGTCTAGGTATCGTAGCAATAGAGTTCTAATGCTTCTTAAAACGCGATATTGCATCTCATTTCTATGTTTCATGGTAAGATATAATATGATTTGCGAAGTGTTATGTATTCCTCGTCTACACATCAAATGAATGTAAAAACGACACTTCCTTGCAAGGAAATAGCGTTTGCAGATGCCTACGTATCGAAGCAATAGAGTTCAAATGCTTCTTAAGACGAGATATTGCGTCTCATATCTATGTTTCATGATAAGATATAATATTCATTGCGAAGTGTTATGCATTCCTCGTATACGATAGAAATGGACGTGAATGCGACACTTCCTTGCTAGGAAATAGCGTTTGCAGATGTCTACGTATCGTAGCAATAGAGTTCTAATGCTTCTTAAAACGCGATATCGCATCTCATTTCTATGTTTCATGCTAAGATATAATATGATTTGCGAAGTGTTATGTATTCCTCGTCTACACTTCAAATGAATGTAAAAACGACACTTCCTTGCAAGGAAATAGCGTTTGCAGATGTCTACTTATCGAAGCAATAGAGTTCAAATGCTTCTTAAGACGAGATATTGCATCTCATATCTATGTTTCATGATAAGATATAATATTCATTGCGAAGTTTTATGTATTCCTCGTCTACACTTCAAATGAATGTAAATGCGATACTTCCTTGCTAGGAAATAGCGTTTGCAGATGTCCACCTATCGTAGCAATAGTGTTCTAATGCTTCTTAAAACGCGATATCGCATCTCTTTCTATGTTTCATGGTAAGATATAATATGATTTGCGAAGTGTCATGTATTCCTTGTCCACACTTCAAATGAATGTAAATGCGACACTTCCTTGCTAGTAAATAGCGTCTGCAGATGTCTATGTATCGTAGCAATAGAGTTCTAGTGCTTCTTAAAACGCGATATCGCATCTCATTTCTATGTTTCATGGTAAAATATAATATGGTTTGCGAAGTGTTATGTATTCCTCGTCTACACTTCAAATGAATGTAAATGCGACACTTCCTTGCAAGGAAATAGCGTTTCCAGATGTCTACCTATCGTAGCAATAGAGTTCTAATGCTTCTTAGAACGCGATATCGCATCTCATTCCTATGTTGCATGATAAGAAATAATATTCATTGTAAAGTGTTATGTATACCTCGTATTCACTTCAGAAGAATGTAAATGCGACACTTCCTTGCAAGGAAATAGCGTTTGCAGATGTCTACGTATCGTAGCAATAGAGTTCTAATGCTTCTTAAAACGCGATATCGCATCTCATTACTATGTTGCATGGTAAGATATAATATGATTTGCGAAGTGTCATGTGTTCCTCGTATACACTTCAAATAAATGTAATTGCGACACTTCCCTGCTAGGAAATAGCGTATGCAGATGTCTAGGTATCGTAGCAATAGAGTTCTAATGCTTCTTAAAACGCTATATCGCGTCTCATTTCTATGTTTCATGGGAAGATATAATATGATTTGCGAAGTGTTATGTATTCCTCGTCTACACTTCAAATGAATGTAAATGCGACACTTCCTTGCAAGGAAATAGCGTTTGCAGATGTCCACCTATCGTAGCAATAGTGTTCTAATGCTTCTTAAAACGCGATATCGCATCTCATTACTATGTTGCATGGTAAGATATAATATGACTTGCGAAGTGCTATGTAATCCTCGTCTACACTTCAAATGAATGTGAATGCGACACTTCCTGGCTAGGAAATAGCGTTTGCAGATGTCTACGTATCGTAGCAATAGATTTCTAATGCTTCTTAAAACGCGATATCGCATCTCATTTCTATGTTTCATGGTAAGATATAATGTGATTTGCGAAGTGTTATGTATTCCTCGTCTACACTTCAAATGAATGCAAAACGACACTTCCTTGCAAGGAAATAGCGTTTGCAGATGTCTACTTATCGAAGCAATAGAGTTCAAATGCTTCTTAAGACGAGATATTGCATCTCATATCTATGTTTCATGATAAGATATAATATTCATTGCGAAGTTTTATGTATTCCTCGTCTACACTTCAAATGAATGTAAATGCGATACTTCCTTGCTAGGAAATAGCTTTTGCAGATGTTTACGTATCGTAGGGATAGAGTTCTAATGCTTCTTAAAACGTGATATCGTATCTCATTTCTACGTTTCATGATAAGGTATAATATTCATTACGAATTGTTATGTAAACCTCGCATTCACTTCAAAAGTATGTAAATGCTATACTTCCTTGCTAGGAAATAATATTTGCAGATGTCTACTAATCGTAGGGATAGAGTTCTAATGCTTCTTAAAATGTGATACCGTATCTCATTTCTATATTTCATGATAAGGTATAATATTCATTGCGAAGTGTTATGTAAACCTCGCATTCACTTGAAAAGTATGTAAATGCTACACTTCCTTGCTAGGAAATAGCATTTGCAGACGTCTACGTATCGAAGCAATAGAGTTCAAATGCTTCTTAAGACGAGATATTGCATCTCATATCTATGTTTCATGATAAGATATAATATTCATTGCGAAGTGTTATGCATTCCTCATCTACGATTGAAATGGACGTGAATGCGACACTTCCTTGCTAGGAAATAGCGTTTGCAGATGTCTACGTACCGTAGCAATAGAGTTCTAATGCTTCTTAAAACGCGATATCGCATCCCATTTCTATGTTTCATGGTAAGATATAATATGATTTGCGAAGTGTTATGTAAACCTCGCATTCACTTCAAAAGTATGTAAATGCTACACTTCCTTGCTAGGAAATAGCATTTGCAGATGTCAACGTATCGTAGCACTAGAGTTCCAATGCTTCTTAAAACACGATATCGCATCTCATTTCTATGCTTCATGGTAAGATATAATATGATTGGCGAAGTTTTATGTATTCCTCGTCTACACTTCAAATGAATGTAAATACGACACTTCCTTGCTAGTAAATAGCGTCTGCAGATGTTTACGTATCGTAGGGATAGAGTTCTAATGCTTCTTAAAACGCGATATCGCATCTCATTTCTATGTTTCATGGTAAGATATAATGTGATTTGCGAAGTGTTATGTATTCCTCGTCAACACTTCAAATGAATGTAAATGCGACACTTCCTTGCAAGGAAATAGCGTTTGCAAATGTCTACGTATCGAAGCAATAGAGTTCAAATGCTTCTTAAAACGCGATATCGCATCTCATTTCTATGTTTCATGGTAAGATATAATATGATTTGCGAAGTGTCATGTATTCCTTGTCCACACTTCAAATGAATGTAAATGCGACACTTCCTTGCTAGTAAATAGCGTCTGCAGATGTCTAGGTATCGTAGCAATAGAGTTCTAGTGCTTCTTAAAACGCGATATCGCATCTCATTTCTATGTTTCATGGTAAGATATAATATGATTTGCGAAGTGTTATGTATTCCTCGTCTACACTTCAAATGAATGTAATTGCGACACTTCCTTGCAAGGAAATAGCGTTTCCAGATGTCTACGTATCGTAGCAATGGATTTCTTATGCCTCCTAGAACGCGATATCGCCTCTGATTTCTATGTTTCATGGTAAGATATAATATGATTTGCGAAGTGTCATGTATTCCTCGTCTTCACTTCAAATGAATGTAAATGCGACACTTCCTTGCTAGGAAATAGCGTCTGCAGATGCCTAGGTATCGTTGCAATAGTGTTCTAATGCTTCTTAAAACGCGATATCGCATCTCATTTCTATGTTTCATGGTAAGATATAATATGATTTGCGAAGTGTTATGCATTCCTAGTCTACGATTCAAATGAATGTAAATGCGACACTTTCTTGCTAGGAAATAGCGTTTGCAGATGTTTACGTATCGTAGAGATAGAGTTCTAATTCTTCTTAAAACGCGATAGCGCATCTCATTTCTATGTTGCATGGTAGGATATAATATTCATTGTAAAGTGTTATGTATACCTCGTATATCTTCAGAAGAATGTAAATGCGACACTTCCTTGCTAGGAAATAGCGTTTGCAGATGTCTACGTATCGCAGCAATAGAGTTCTTATGCTTCTTAAAACGCGATATCGCATCTCATTTCTATGTTTCATGGTAAGATATAATATGATTGGCGAAGTTTTATGTATTCCTCGTCTACACTTCAAATGAATGTAAATGCGACACTTCCTTGCAAGGAAATAGCGTTTGCAGATGTCGACTTATCGTAGGGATGGAGTTCTAATGCTTCTTAAAACGTAATATCGCATCTCATATCTATGTATCAACATAAGATATAGTATTCATTGCGAAGTGTTATGCATCCCTCATCTACGATTCTAATGGATGTAAATGCGACACTTCCTTGCTAGGAAATAGCGTCTGCAGATGTCTACGTATCGTAGCAATCGATTTCTAATGCTTCTTAGACCGCGATATCGCCTCTGATTTCTATGTTTCATGGTAAGATATAATATGATTTGCGAAGTGTCATGTATTCCTCGTCTACACTTCAAATGAATGTAAATGCGACACTTCCTTGCTAGGAAATTGCGTCTTCAGATGTTTAGGTATCGTAGCAGTAGAGTTCTAATGCTTCTTAAAACGCGATATCGCATCTCATTTCTATGTTTCATGGTAAGATTTAATATGATTTGCGAAGTGTTATGTATTCCTCGTCTACACTTCAAATGAATGTGAATGCGACACTTCCTTGCAAGGAAATAGCGTTTGCAAATGTCTACCTATCGTAGCAATAGTGTTCTAAAGCTTCTTAAAACGCGATATCGCATCTCATTTCTATGTTTCATGGTAAGATTTAATATGATTTGCGAAGTGTTATGTATTCCTCGTCTACACTTCAAATGAATGTAAATGCGACACTTCCGTGCAAGGAAATAGCGTTTGCAAATGTCTACCTATCGTAGCAATAGTGTTCTAATGCTTCTTAAAACGCGATATCGCATCTCATTTCTATGTTTCATGGTAAGATTTAATATGATTTGCGAAGTGTTATGTATTACTCGTCTACACTTCAAATGAATGAAACCGCGACACTTCCTTGCAAGGTAATAGCGTTTGCAGATGTCTACGTATCGTAGCAATGGAGTTCTTATGATTCTTAAAATGCGATATCGCATCTCATTTCTATGTTTCATGGTAAGATATAATATGATTTGCGAAGTGTCATGTATTCCTCGTCTTCACTTCAAATGAATGTAAATGCGACACTTCCTTGCTAGGAAATAGCGTCTGCAGATGCCTAGGTATCGTTGCAATAGTGTTCTAATGCTTCTTAAAACGCGATATCGCATCTCATTTCTATGTTTCATGGTAAGATATAATATGATTTGCGAAGTGTTATGTATTACTCGTCTACACTTCAAATGAATGAAACCGCGACACGTCCTTGCAAGAAAATAGCGTTTGCAGATGTCTACGTATCGTAGCAATGGATTTCTTATGATTCTTAAAACGCGATATCGCATCTCATTTCTATGTTTCATGGTAAGATATAATATGATTTGCGAAGAGTCATGTATTCCTCGTCTACACTCCAAATGAATGTAAATGCGACACTTCCTTGCTAGGAAATAGCGTCTGCAGATGTTTAGGTATCGTAGCAATAGAGTTCTAATGCTCCTTAAAACGCGATATCGCATCTCATTTCTATGTTTCATGGTAAGATATAATATGATTTGCGAAGTGTTATGTATTCCTCGTCTTCATTTCAAATGAATGTAAATGCGACACTTCCTTGCAAGGAAATAGTGTTTGCAAATGTCTACGTATCGAAGCAATAGAGTTCAAATGCTGCTTAAAACGGGATATCGCATCTCATTTCTATGTTTCATGATAAGATATAACATTCATTGCGAAGTGTCATGTAAACCTCGTATTCACATCAAAAGAGTGTAAATGCGACACTTCTTTGCTAGGAAATAGCGATTGCAGATATCTACGTATCGTAGTAGAAGAGTTTTAATGCTTCTTAAAACGCGATACTGCATCTCATTTCTATGTATCATGATAAGATATGTTATTCATTGCGAAGTGCCATGTTTACCTCGTACTCACTGCAAATGAATGTAAATGCAACACTTTCTTGCTAGGAAATAGCGTTTGCAGATGTCTACGTATCGAAACAATAGTGTTCAAATGCTTCTTAAAACGGGATATCGCATCTCATATCTATGTTTCATGAAAAGATATAATATTCATTGTGAAGTGTCGTGTATACCTCGTATTCACTTCAAATGAATGTAAATGCGACACTTCCTTGCTAGGAAATAGCGATTGCAGATGTCTACGTATCGTAGTAATAGTTTTAATGCTTCTTAAAGCGCGATATTGCATCTCATTTCTACGTTTCATGATAAGGTATGATATGCATTGCGAAGTGTTATGTATTCCTCGTCTATACTTCAAATGAATGTAAATGCGACTCTTCCTTGATAGAAAATAGCGTTTGCAGATGTCTACGTATCGTAGCAATAGAATTCTAATGCTACTTAAAACGCGATATCGCATCTCATTTCTATGCTTCATGATTAACATTCATTGCGAAGTGTCATGTAAACCTCGTATTTACTTCAAATGAATGTAAATGCAACACTTTATTGCTAGGAAATAGCGTTTGCAGATGTCTACATGTCGTAGCAATAGAATT
Source organism: Xylocopa sonorina (assembly GCF_050948175.1). Taxonomy (NCBI): domain Eukaryota; kingdom Metazoa; phylum Arthropoda; class Insecta; order Hymenoptera; family Apidae; genus Xylocopa; species Xylocopa sonorina. The sequence goes on along the minus strand of NW_027490526.1, from coordinate 62,006 downwards.
CTAATGCTACTTAAAACGGGATATCGCATCTCGTTTCTATGTTTCATGAAAAGATATAATATTCATTGCAAAGTGTCATGTATACCTCGTATTCACTTCAAAAGAATGTAAAGGCGACACTTCCTTGCTGGGAAGTAGCGTTTGCAGATGTCCACGTATCGTAGTAATGGAGTTTTAATGCTTCTTAAAACGGCATATCGCATCTCATTTCTATGTTTCATGAAAGGGTATAATATTCATTGCGAAGTGTCATGTAAACCTCGTATTCACTTCAAAAGAGTGTAAATGCGACACTTCTTTGCTAGGAAATAGTGACTGCAGATAAATACGTATCGTAGTAGAAGAGTTTTAGTGCTTCTTAAAACGGGATATCGAATCTCATTTCTATGTTTCATCAACAGATATAATATTCATTGCGAAGTGTCCTGTAAACCTCGTATACACTTCAAAAGAGTGTAAATTCGACAATTCCTTGCTAGGAAACAGCGATTGCAGATGTTTGCGTATCGTAGTAATAGAGTTTTAATGCTTCTTAGAACGCGATATTGCATCCCATTTCTATGTATCATGATAATATATGTTATTCATTGCGAAGTGTCATGTACACCTCGTATTCTCTTCAAAAGAATATAAATGCGACACTTCCTTGCAGAGGAAATAGCGTTTGCAGATGTCTACGTATCGTAGCAATAGAATGCTAATGCTACTTATGACGGGATATTGCATCTCATTTCCATGTTTCATGATAAGATATAACATTCATTGCGAAGTGTCATGTAAACCTCGTATTTACTTCAAATGAATGTAAATGCGACACTTCCTTGCAAGGAAATAGCGTTTGCAGATGGCTACGTATCGTAGCAATAGAATTCTAATGCTACTTAAGACGGGATATTGCATCTCATTTCCATGTTTCATGATAAGATATAACATTCATTGCGAAGTGTCATGTAAACCTCGTATTTACTTCAAATGAATGTAAATGCGACACTTCCTTGCAAGGAAATAGTGTTTGCAGATGTGTACGCATCGTAGTAATAGAGTTTTAATGCTTCTTAAAACGAGATACTGAATCTCATTTCTATGTTTCATCAAAAGATATAATAATCATTGCGAAGTGTCATGTAAACCTCGTATTCACTTCAAATGAATGTAAATGCCACAATTCCTTGCAAGGAAGTAGCGTTTGAAGATGTCTACGTACCGTAGCAATGGAGTTCTAATGCTTCTTAAAACGCGAAATAACATCTCATTTCAACGTTTCATGATAAGATATGATATGCTTTGCGAAGTGTAATGCATTCCTCGTCTATACTTCAAATGAATGTAAATGCGACACTTCCTTGCAAGGAAATAGCGATTGCAGATATCTACGTATCGTAGCAGTAGAGTTCAACTGCTTTTTAAAACGAGATATAGCGTCCCATTTCTATGTTTGGTGATAAGATATAATATTCATTGTGAAGTCTCATGTATACCTCGTGTTCACTTCAAATGAATGTAAATGCGACACTTCCTTGCAAGGAAATAGCGATTGCAGATGTCTACGTATCGTAGCAATAGAGTTCTAATGCTTCTTAAAACGCGATATCGCATCACATTTCTATGTTTCATGAAAAGATATAATATTCATTGCGAAGTGTCATGTAAACCTCGTATTCACTTCAGAAGTGTGTAAATGCGACACTTCCTTGCTAGGAAATAGCGATTGCAGATGTCTACGTATCGTAGTAATAGAGTTTTAATGCTTCTTAAAACGCGATATTGCATCTCATATCTATGTATCATGATAAGATATGTTATTCATTGCGAAGTGTCATGTATACCTCGCATTCGCTTCAAAAGAATGTAAATGCGGCACTTCCTTTCTAGGAAATAGCGTTTGCAGGTGTCTACGTATCGTAGCAATAGAGTTCTAATGCTTCCTTAAACGCGATATCGCATCTCATTTCTATGTATCATGATAAGATATAATATTCATTGCGAAGTGTCATGTAAACCTCGTATTTACTTCAAATGAATGTAAATGCGACACTTCCTTGCAAGGAAATAGCGTTTGCAGATGTCTACGTATCGTAGCAATTGAGTTCTAATGCTTCCTAAAACGGGATATCGCATCTCATTTCTATGTTTCATGAAAAGATATAATATTCATTGCGAAGTGTCACGTAAACCCCGTATTCACTTCAAAAGAGTTTAAACGCGACACTTCCTTGCTAGGAAATAGCGATTGCAGATGTCTACGTATCGTAGTAATAGTGTTTTAATGCTTCTTAAAACGCGATATTGCATCTCATTTCTATGTATCATGATAAGATATGTTATTCATTGCGAAGTGTCATGTATACCTCGTACTCGCTTCAAAAGAATGTAAATGCGGCACTTCCTTTCTAGGAAATAGCGTTTGCAGGTGTCTACGTATCGAAGCAATAGAGTTCAAATGCTGCTTAAAACGGGATATCGCATCTCATTTCTATGTTTCATGATAAGATATAACATTCATTGCGAAGTGTCATGTAAACCTCGTATTTACTTCAAATGAATGTAAATGCGACACTTCCTAGCAAAGGAAATAGCGATTGCAGATGTCTACGTATCGTAGTAATAGAGTTTTAATGCTTCTTAAAACGCGATATTGCATCTCACTTCTACGTTTCATGATAAGATATGATATGCTTTGCGAAGTGTTATGTATTCCTCGTCTATACTTCAAATGAATGTAAATGCAACACTTCCTTGCAAGGAAATACCGTTTGCAGATGTCTACGTATCGAAGCAATAGAGTTCAAATGCTTTTTAAAACGAGATTTCGCATCACGTTTCTATGTTTCATGAAAAGATATAATATTCATTGCGAAGTGTCATGTTAACCTCGTATACACTTCAAAAGAGTGTAAGTGCGACACTTCCTTGCTAGGAAATAGCGATTGCAGATGTCTACGTATCGAAGCAATAGGGTTCAAATGCTTCTTAAAACGAGATATCGCATCACATTTCTATGTTTCATGATAAGATACAATTTTCATTGCGAAGTGTCATGTAAACCTCGTATTCACTTCAAAAGAGTGTAAATGCGACACTTCCTTGCTAGGAAATAGCGATTGCAGATGTCTACGTATCGTAGCAATAGGGTTCAGATGCTTCTTAAAACGAGTAATCGCATCACATTTCTATGTTTCATGATAAGATACACTATTCATTGCGAAGTGTTATGTAAACCTCGTATTCACTTCAAAAGAGTGTAAATGCGACACTTCCTTGCTAGGAAATAGCGATTGCAGATGTCTACGTATCGTAGCAATAGAGTTCCAATGCTTCTTAAAACGCGATATCGCATCACATTTCTATGTTTCATGTTAAGATACAATATTCATTGCGAAGTGTCATGTAAATCTCGTATTCACTTCAAAAGAGTGTAAATGCGACACTTCCTTGCTAGGAAATAGCGATTGCAGATGTCTACGTATCGTAGCAGTAGTGTTCCAATGCTTCTTAAAACGCGATATTGCATCTCATTTCTATGTATCATGATAAGATATGTTATTCATTGCGAAGTGTCATGTATACCTCGTATTCGCTTCAAAAGAATGTAAATGCGGCACTTCCTTTCTAGGAAATAGCGTTTGCAGGTGTCTACGTATCGACGCAATAGAGTTCAAATGCTACTTAAAACGGGATATCGCATCTCATTTCTATGTTTCATGATAAGATATAACATTCATTGCGAAGTGTCATGTAAACCTCGTATTTACTTCAAATGAATGTAAATGCGACACTTCCTTGCAAGGAAATAGCGTTTGCAGATGTCTACGTATCGTAACAATAGAGTTCTAATGCTTCCTAAAACGGGATATTGCATCTCATTTCTATGTTTCATAAAAAGATATAATATTCATTGCGAAGTGTAACGTATTCCTCGTCTATACTTCAAATGAATGTAAATGCGACACTTCCTTGCTAGGAATTAGCGTTTGCAGATGTCTACGTATCGTAGCAATATTGTTCTAATGCTTCTTAAAACGCGATATCGCATCTCATTTCTATGCTTCATGATAAGATATAATATTCATTGTGAAGTGTCATGTATACCTCGTGTTCACTTCAAATGAATGTAAATGCGACACTTCCTCGCTAGGAAATAGCGATTGCAGATGTCTACGTATCGAAGCAATAAAGTTCCAATGCTTCTTAAAACGCGATATTGCATCTCATTTCTATGTTTCATGAAAAAATATAATATTCATTGCGAAGTGTCATGTAAACCTCGTATTCACTTCAAAAGAGTGTAAATGCGACACTTCCTTGCTAGGAAATAGCGATTGCAGATGCCTACGTATCGTAGCAATAGGGTTTTAATGCTTCTTAAAACGCGATATTGCATCTCATTTCTACGTTTCATGATAAGATATGATATGCTTTGCGAAGTGTCATGTATACCTCGTATTCGCTTCAAAAGAATGTAAATGCGGCACTTCCTTTCTAGGAAATAGCGTTTGCTGGTGTCTACGTATCGAAGCAACAGAGTTCAAATGCTACTTAGAACGGGATATCGCATCTTATTTCTATGTTTCATGATAAGATATAACATTCATTGCGAAGTGTCATGTAAACCTCGTATTTACTTCGAATGAATGTAAATGCGGCACTTCCTTGCAAGGAAATAGCGATTGCAGATATCTACGTATCGCAGCAGAAGTGTTCTAGTGCTTCTTAAAACGTATTATCGCATCTCATTTCTATGTTTCATGATAAGATATAATATTCATTGCGAAGTGTCATGTTAACCTCGTATTCACTTCAAAAGAGTGTAAATGCGACACTTCCTAACTAGGAAATAGCGATTGCAGATGTCTACGTATCGAAGCAATAGAGTTCAAATGCTTCTTAAAACGAGATATCGCATCACATTTCTATGTTTCATGATAAGATACAATATTCATTGCGAAGTGTCACGTAAACCTCGTATTCACTTCAAAAGAGTTTAAACGCGACACTTCCTTGCTAGGAAATAGCGATTGCAGATGTCTACGTGTCGTAGTAATAGAGTTTTAATGCTTCTTAAAACGCGATATTGCATCTCATTTCTATGTTTGGTGATAAGATATGTTATTCAATGCGAAGTGTCATGTATACCTCGTATTCGCTTCAAAAGAATGTAAATGCGGCACTTCCTTTCTAGGAAATAGCGTTTGCAGGTGTCTACGTATCGAAGCAATAGAGTTCAAATGCTACTTAAAACGGGATGTCGCATCACATTTCTATGTTTCATGATAAGATACAATATTCATTGCGAAGTGTCACGTAAACCTGGTATTCACTTCAAAAGAGTTTAAACGCGACACTTCCTTGCTAGGAAATAGCGATTGCAGATGTCTACGTATCGTAGTAATAGAGTTTTAATGCTTCTTAAAACGCGATATTGCATGTCATTTCTATGTATCTTGATAAGATATCTTGTTCATTGCGAAGTGTCATGTATACCTCGTATTCGCTTCAAAAGAATGTAAATGCGGCACTTCCTTTCTAGGAAATATCGTTTGCAAGTGTTTACGTATCGAAGCAATAGAGTTCAAATGCTACTTAAAACGGGATATCGCATCTCATTTCTATGTTTCATGATAAGATATAACATTCATTGCGAAGTGTCATGTAAACCTCGTATTTACTTCAGATGAATGTAAATGCGACACTTCCTTCCAAGGAAATAGCGATTGAAGATATCTACGTATCGTAGCAGTAGTGTTCTAATGCTTCTTAAAACGTATTATCGCATCTCATTTCTATGCTTCATGATAAGATATAATATTCATTGCGAAGTGTCATGTTAACCTCGTATTCACTTCAAAAGGGAGTAAATGCGACACTTCCTTGCTAGGAAATAGCGATTGCAGATGTCTACGTATGGTAGTGATAGAGTTTTAATGCTTCTTAAAACGCGATATTGCATCTCATTTCTACGTTTCATGATAAGATATGATATGCTTTGCGAAGTGTTATGTATTACTCGTCCATATTTCAAATGAATGTAAATGCATAACTTCCTTGCAAGGAAATAGCGTTTGCAGATGTCTACGTATCGTAGCAATAGAGTTCTAATGCTTCCTAAAACGCGATTTCGCATCTCATTTCTATGTATCATGATAAGATATAATATTCATTGCGAAGTGTCATGTAAACCTCGTATTTACTTCAAATGAATGTAAATGCGACACTTCCTTGCAAGGAAATAGCGTTTGCAGATGTCTACGTATCGTAGCAATAGAGTTCTAATGCTTCCTAAAACGGGATATCGCATCTCATTTCTATGTTCCATGAAAAGATATAAAATTCATTGCGAAGTGTCACGTAAACCTCGTATTCACTTCAAAAGAGATTAAACGCGACACTTCCTTGCTAGGAAATGGCGATTGCAGATGTCTACGTATCGCTGTAATAGAGTTGTAATGCTTCTTAAAACGCGATATTGCATCTCATTTCTATGTATCATGATAAGATATGTTATTCATTGCGAAGTGTTATGTATTACTCGTCCATATCTCAAATGAATGTATATGCATCACTTCCTTGCAAGGAAATAGCGTTTGCAGATGTCTACGTATCGAAGCAATAGAGATCAAATGCTTCTTAAAACGAGATATCACATCACATTTCTATGTTTCATGATAAGATGTAATATTCATTGCGAAGTGTCATGTAAACCTCGTATTCACTTCAAAAGAGTGTAAATGCGACACGTCCTTACTAGGAAATAGCGTTTGCAGTTGTCTACGTATTGTAGTAATAGAGTTGTAATGCTTCTTAAAACGCGATATTGCATCTCATTTCTATGTATCATGTTAAGATATGTTATTCATTGCGAAGTGTTATGTATTAATCGTCCATATTTCAAATGAATGTAAATGCATCACTTCCTTGCAAGGAAATAGCGTTTGCAGATGTCTACGTATCGAAGCAACAGAGTTCAAATGCTTCTTAAAACGAGATATCGCATCACATTTCTATGTTTCATGATAAGATATAACATTCATTGCGAAGTGTCATGTAAACCTCGTATTTACTTCGAATGAATGTAAATGCGGCACTTCCTTGCAAGGAAATAGCGATTGCAGATATCTACGTATCGCAGCAGTAGTGTTCTAATGCTTCTTAAAACGTATTATCGCATCTCATTTCTATGTTTCATGATGAGATATAATATTCATTGCGAAGTGTCATGTTAACCTCGTATTCACTTCAAAAGAGTGTAAATGCAACACTTCCTAGCTAGGAAATAGCGATTGCAGATGTCTACGTGTCGAAGCAATAGAGTTCAAATGCTTCTTAAAACGAGATATCGCATCACATTTCTATGTTTCATGATAAGATACAATATTCAATGCGAAGTGTCATGTAAACCTCGTACTCACTTCAAAAGAGTGTGAATGCGACACTTCCTTGCTAGGAAATAGCGATTGCAGATGTCTACGTATCGTAGTAATAGAGTTTTGATGCTACTTAAAATGGTATATCGCATCTCATTTCTATGTTTCACGATAAGATATAATATTCATTGCGAAGTGTTATTTATACCTCGCATTCATTTCAAATGAATGTAACTGCAACACTTCCATGCAAGGAAGTAGCGTTTGTAGATGTCTACGTATCGAAGCAATAGAGTTCTGATGCTCCTTAAAACGCGATATCGCATCTCATTTCTATGTTTCATGATATGATATAATATTCATTGCGAAGAATCATGTATACCTCGTATTCACTTCAAATTACTGTAAATGCCACACTTCCTTGCAAGGAAGTAGCGTTTGCAGATGTCTACGTATCGAAGCAATAGTGTTCAAATGCTTCTTAAAACGAGATATCGCATCTCATTTCTATGTTTCATGATAAGATACAATATTCATTGCGAAGTGTCATGTAGACCTCGTATTCACTTCAAAAGGGTGTAAATGCGACATTTCCTTGCTATGAAATAGCGATTGCAGATGTCTACGTATCGTAGTATTAGAGTTTAAATGCTACTTAAAATGGTATATCGCATCTCATTTCTATGTTTCATGATACGATACAATATTCATTGCGAAGTGTTATGTATACCTCGTATTCACTTCAAATGAATGTAAATGCAACACTTCCATGCAAGGAAGTAGCGTTTGTAGATGTCTACGTATCGAAGCAATAGAGTTCAAATGCTTCTTAAAACGAGATATCGCATCTCATTCCTATGTTTGATGATAAGATATAATATACATTGCGAAGAGTTATGTATACCTCGTATTCACTTCAAAAGAATGTAAAGGTGACACTTCCTTGCTAGGAAATAGCTTTTGCAGATGTCTACGTATCGTAGCAATAGAGTTCTAATGCTTCTTAAAACGAGATATCGCATCTCATTTCTATGTTTCATGATAAGATATAATATTCATTGCGAAGTGTCATGTAAACCTCGTATTTACTTCAAATGAATGTAAATGCGACACTTCCTTGCAAGGAAATAGCGTTTGCAGATGTCTACGTATCGTAGCAATAGAGTTCTAATGCTTCCTAAAACGCGATATCGCATCTCATTTCTATGTATCATGATAAGATATAATATTCATTGCGAAGTGTCATGTAAACCTCGTATTTACTTCAAATGAATGTAAATGCGACACTTGCTTGCAAGGAAATAGCGTTTGCAGATGTCTACGTATCGTAGCAATTGAGTTCTAATGCTTCCTAAAACGGGATATCGCATCTCATTTCTATGTTTCATGAAAAGATAAAATATTCACTGCGAAGTGTCACGTAAACCTCGTATTCACTTCAAAAGAGTTTAAACGCGACACTTCGTTGCTAGGAAATAGCGGTTGCAGATGTCTACGTATCGTAGTAATAGAGTTTTAATGCTTCTTAAAACGCGATATTGCATCTCATATCTATGTATCATGATAAGATATGTTATTCATTGCGAAGTGTCATGTATACCTCGCATTCGCTTCAAAAGAATGTAAATGCGGCACTTCCTTTCTAGGAAATAGCGTTTGCAGGTGTCTACGTATCGTAGCAATAGTGTTCTAATGCTTCCTAAAACGCGATATCGCATCTCATTTCTGTGTTTCATGATAAGATAACACATTCATTGCGAAGTGTCATGTAAACCTCTTATTGACTTCAAATGAATGTAAATGCGACACTTCCTTGCAAGGAAATATCGTTTGCAGATGTCTACGTATCGAAGCAGTAGAGTTCTAATGCTTCTTAAAACGCGATATCGCATCTCATTTCTATGTTTCATGATAAGATATAATATTCATTGCGAAGTGGCATGTAAACCTCGTATTCACTTCAGAAGAGTGTAAATGCGACACTTCTTTGCTAGGAAATAGCGATTGCAGAAATCTACGTATCGTAGTAATAGAGTTCTAATGCTACTTAAAACGGGATATCGCATCTCATTTCTATGTTTCATGATAAGATATAATATACATTGCGAAGAGTTATGTATACCTCATATTCACTTCAAAAGAATGTAAATGCAACACTTCCATGCAAGGGAGTAGCGTTTGTAGATGTCTACGTATCGAAGCAATAGAGTTCAAATGCTTCTTAAAACGAGATATCGCATCTCATTTCTATGTTTGATGACAAGATATAATATACATTGCGAAGAGTTATGTATACCTCGTATTCACTTCAAAAGAATGTAAAGGTAACACTTCCTTGCTAGGAAATAGCTTTTGCAGATGTCTACGTATCGTAGCAATAGAGTTCTAATGCTTCCTAAAACGGGATATCGCATCTCATTTCTATGTTTCATGAAAAGATATAATATTCATTGCGAAGTGTCACGTAAACCTCGTATTCACTTCAAAAGAGTTTAAACGCGACACTTCCTTGCTAGGAAATAGCGATTGCAGATGTCTACGTATCGTAGTAATAGAGTTTTAATGCATCTTAAAACGCGATATTGCATCTCATTCCTATGTATCATGATAAGATATGTTATTCATTGCGAAGTGTCACGTATTCCTCGTATTCGCTTCAAAAGAATGTAAATGCGGCACTTCCTTTCTAGGAAATAGCGTTTGCAGGTGTCTACGTATCGAAGCAATAGAGTTCAAATGCTACTTAAAACGGGATATCGCATCTCATTTCTATGTTTCATGATAAGATATAACATTCATTGCGAAGTGTCATGTAAACCTCGTATTTACTTCAAATGAATGTAAATGCGACACTTCCTTGCAAGGAAATAGCGATTGCAGGTATCTACGTATCGTAGCAGTAGGGTTCAAATGCTTATTAAAACGAGATATCGCATCTCATTTCTATGTTTGGTGATAAGATATAATATTCATTGTGAAGTGTCATGTATACCTCGTGTTCACTTCAAATGATTGTAAATGCGACACTTCCTTGCTAGGAAATAGCGATTGCAGATGTCTACGTATCGTAGTAATAGAATTCTAATACTACTTCAAACGGGATATCGCATCTCACTTCTATGTATCATGATAAGATGTGTTATTCATTGCGAACAGTCATGTATACATCGTATTCTCTTCAAAAGAATGTAAATGCGACACTTCCTTCCAAGGAAATAGCGTTTGCAGATGTCTTCGTATCGTAGAAATAGTGTTCTAATGCTTCTTAAAACGCGATATCGCGTCTCATTTCTGTGTTTCATGATAAGGTATAATATTCATTGCGAAGTGTCATGTATACCTCGTATTCACTTCAAATGAATGCAAATGCCACACATCCTTGCAAGGAGGTAGCTTTTGCAGATGTCTACGTATCGTAGCAATAGGGTTCTAATGCTCCTTAAAACGCGATATCGCATCTCATTTCTATGTTTCATGATAAGATATAATATTCATTGCGAAGAGTTATGTACACCTCGTATTCACTTCAAAAGAATGTAAAGGCGACACTTCGTTGCAAGGAAATAGCGTTTGCAGGTGTCTACGTGTCGAAGCAATAGAGTTCAAATGCTTCTTGAAACGAGATATCGCACCTCATTTCTATGTTTCATGATAAGATATAATATTCATTGCGTAGTGTCATGTAAACCTCGTATACACTTCAAAAGAGTGTAAATGCGACACTTCTTGCTAGGAAATAGCGATTGCAGATGTCTGCGTATCGTAGCTATAGAATTCTAATGCTACTTAAAACGGGATATCGCATCTCATTTCTATGTATCATGATAAGGTATGTTATTTATTGTGAAGTGTCATGTATACCTCGTATTCACTTCAAAAGAATGTAAATGCGACACTTCCTTGCTAGGAAATAGCGTTTGCAGATGTCTACGTATCGTAGCAATAGAATTCTAATGCTACTTAAAACGGGATATCGCATCTCATTTCTATGTTTGATGATAAGATATGATATGCTTTGCGAAGTGTAATGTATTCCTCGTCTATACTTCAAATGAATGTAAATACGACACTGCATTGCTAGGAAATAGCGTTTGCAGATGTCTACGTATCGAAGCAATAGAGTTCAAATGCCTCTTAAAACGTGATATTGCGTCTCATTCCTATGTTTGATGATAAGATATAATATTCATTGCGAAGGGTTATGTATACGTGGTATTCACTTCAAAAGAATGTAAATGCGACACTTCCTTGCTAGTAAATAGCGTTTGCAGATGTCAACGTATCGTAGCAATAGTGTTCTAATGCTTCTTAAAACGCGATATCGCATCTCATTTCTATGCTTCATGATAAGTTATAATATTCATTGCGAAGTGTCATGTATACCTCGTTTTCACTTCAAATAAATGTAAATGCAACACTTCCTTGCTAGGAAATAGCGATTGCAGATGTCAACGTATCGTAGCAATAGTGTTCTAATGCTTCTTAGAACGCGATATCGCATCTCATTTCTCCGTTTCATGATAAGATATGATATGCTTTGCGAAGTGTTATGTATTCCTCGTCTATACTTCAAATGAATGTAAATGCGACACTTCCTTGCTAGGAAATAGCGTTTGCAGATGTCTACGTATCGTAGTAATAGGGTTTCAATGCTTCTTAAAACGCGATATTGCATCTCATTTCTATGTATCATGATAAGATATGTTATTCATTGCGATGTGTCATGTATACCTCGTATTCACTTCAAATCAATGTAAATGCAACACTTCCTTGCAAGGATGTAGCGTTTGCAGATGTCTACGTATCGTAGCAGTAGAATTCTAATGCTACTTAAAACGGGATATCGCATCTCATTTCTAGGTTTCTTGAAAAGATATAATATTCATTGCGAAGTGTCATGTATACCTCGTATTCACTTAAAATGAATGTAAATGCAACACTTCCTTGCAAGGATGTAGCGTTTGCAGATGTCTACGTATCCTAGCAATAGAGTTCTAATGCTTCTCAAGACGCGATATCGCATCCCATTTCTACGTTCCATGATAAGATATGATATGCTTTGCGAAGTGTAATGTATTCCTCGTCTATACTTCAAATGAATGTAAATGCGACACTTCCTTGCAAGGAAGTAGCGTTTGCAGATGTGTACGAATCGTAGTAATAGAGTTCTAATGCTACTTAAAGCGGGATATCGCATCTCATTTCTATGTTTCATGATAAGATATAACATTCATTGCGAAGTGTCATGTATACCTCGTATTCACTTCAAATGAATGTAAATGCAACACTTCCTTGCAAGGAAATAGCGTTTGCAGATGTCCACGTATCGAAGCAATAGATTTCAAAAGCTTCTTAAAACGCGATATCGCATCTCATTTCTGAGCTTCATGTTAAGATATAATATTCATTGAGACGTTTCATGTATACCTCGTATTCACTTCAAATGAATGTAAATGCAACACTTCCTTGCAAGGAAGTAGCGTTTGCAGATGTCTAGGTATCGTAGCACTAGAGTTGTAATGCTCCTTAAAACGCGATATCGCATCTCATTTCTATGTTTCATGATAAGATATAACATTCATTGCGAAGTGTCATGTAAACCTCGTATTTACTTCAAATGAATGTTAGTGCGACACTTCCTTTCAAGCAAATAGCCTTTGCATATCTCTACGTATCGTAGCAATAGAGTTCTAATGCTTCTTAAAACGCGATATCGCATCTCATTTCTATGTTTCATGATAAGGTATAACATTCTTTGCGAAGTGTCATGTAAACCTCGTATTTACTTCAAATGATTGTAAATGCGACACTTCCTTGCAAGGAAATAGCGTTTGCAGATTTTCACGTATCGGAGCACTAGAGTTCAAATGCTCCTTATAACGCGATATAGCATCTCATTTCTATGTTTCATGATAAGATATAACATTCATTGCGAAGTGTCATGTAAACCTCGTATTTACTTCAAATGAATGTTAGTGCGACACTTCCTTTCAAGCAAATAGCCTTTGCAGATCTCTACGTATCGTAGCAATAGAGTTCTAATGCTTCTTAAAACGCGATATCGCATCTCATTTCTGAGTTTCATAATAAGATATAACATTCATTGCGAAGTGTCATGTATACCTCGTATTCACTTCAAATGAATATAAATGCAACACTTCCTTGCAAGGAAGTAGCGTTTGCAGATGTCTACGTATCGTAGCAATACAGTTCTAATGCTCCTTATAACGCGATATAGCATCTCATTTCTATGCTTCATGATAAGATATATCATTCATTGCGAAGTGTCATGTAAACCTCGTGTTTACTTCAAATGAATGTAAATGCGACACTTCCTTTCAAGGAAATAGCGTTTGCAGATGTCTACGTATCGTAGAAATAGGGTACTAATGCTTCTTAAAACGCGATATCGCATCTCATTTCTGAGTTTCATGATAAGATATAACATTCATTGCGAAGTGTCATGTAAACCTCGTATTTACTTCAGAAGAGTGTAAATGCGACACTTCCTTTCAAGGAAATAGCGTTTGTAGATGTCTACGTATCGTAGCAATAGAGTTCTAATGCTTCTCAAAACGCGATATCGCATCTCATTTCTATGTTTCATGATAAGATATAACATTCATTGCGAAGTGTCATGTAAACCTCGTATTTACTTTAAATGAATGTAAATGCGACACTTCCTTTCAAGGAAATAGCGTTTGCAGATGTCTACGTATCGTAGCAATATAGTTCTAAAGCTTCTTGGAACGCGATATCGCATCTCATTTCTATGTATCATGATAAGGTATGTTATTTATTGTGAAGTGTCATGTATACCTCGTATTCACTTCAAAAGAATGTAAATGCGACACTTCCTTGCTAGGAAATAGCGTTTGCAGATGTCTACGTCGATACGTATTGCTACGATTAGCAATAGAATTCTAATGCTACTTAAAACGGGATATCGCATCTCATTTCTATGTTTGATGATAAGATATGATATGCTTTGCGAAGTGTAATGTATTCCTCGTCTATACTTCAAATGAATGTAAATACGACACTGCTTTGCTAGGAAATAGCGTTTGCAGATGTCTACGTATCGAAGCAATAGAGTTCAAATGCCTCTTAAAACGTGATATTGCGTCTCATTCCTATGTTTGATGATAAGATATAATATTCATTGCGAAGGGTTATGTATACGTGGTATTCACTTCAAAAGAATGTAAATGCGACACTTCCTTGCTAGTAAATAGCGTTTGCAGATGTCAACGTATCGTAGCAATAGTGTTCTAATGCTTCTTAAAACGCGATATCGCATCTCATTTCTATGCTTCATGATAAGTTATAATATTCATTGCGAAGTGTCATGTATACCTCGTTTTCACTTCAAATAAATGTAAATGCAACACTCCCTTGCTAGGAAACAGCGATTGCAGATGTCAACGTATCGTAGCAATAGTGTTCTAATGCTTCTTAGAACGCGATATCGCATCTCATTTCTCCGTTTCATGATAAGATATGATATGCTTTGCGAAGTGTTATGTATTCCTCGTCTATACTTCAAATGAATGTAAATGCGACACTTCCTTGCTAGGAAATAGCGTTTGCAGATGTCTACGTATCGTAGTAATAGGGTTTCAATGCTTCTTAAAACGCGATATTGCATCTCATTTCTATGTATCATGATAAGATATGTTATTCATTGCGATGTGTCATGTATACCTCGTATTCACTTCAAAGCAATGTAAATGCAACACTTCCTTGCAAGGATGTAGCGTTTGCAGATGTCTACGTATCGTAGCAGTAGAATTCTAATGCTACTTAAAACGGGATATCGCATCTCATTTCTAGGTTTCTTGAAAAGATATAATATTCATTGCGAAGTGTCATGTATACCTCGTATTCTCTTAAAATGAATGTAAATGCAACACTTCCTTGCAAGGATGTAGCGTTTGCAGATGTCTACGTATCCTAGCAATAGAGTTCTAATGCTTCTCAAGACGCGATATCGCATCCCATTTCTACGTTCCATGATAAGATATGATATGCTTTGCGAAGTGTAATGTATTCCTCGTCTATACTTCAAATGAATGTAAATGCGACACTTCCTTGCAAGGAAGTAGCGTTTGCAGATGTGTACGAATCGTAGTAATAGAGTTCTAATGCTACTTAAAGCGGGATATCGCATCTCATTTCTATGTTTCATGATAAGGTATAACTTCCTTTGCGAAGTGTCATGTAAACCTCGTATTTACTTCAAATGATTGTAAATGCGACACTTCCTTGCAAGGAAATAGCGTTTGCAGATTTTCACGTATCGGAGCACTAGAGTTCAAATGCTTCTTAAAACGCGATATCGCATCTCATTTCTGAGTTTCATAATAAGATATAACATTCATTGCGAAGTGTCATGTATACCTCGTATTCACTTCAAATGAATATAAATGCAACACTTCCTTGCAAGGAAGTAGCGTTTGCAGATGTCTACGTATCGTAGCAATACAGTTCTAATGCTCCTTATAACGCGATATAGCATCTCATTTCTATGCTTCATGATAAGATATATCATTCATTGCGAAGTGTCATGTAAACCTCGTATTTACTTCAAATGAATGTAAATGCGACACTTCCTTTCAAGGAAATAGCGTTTGCAGATGTCTACGTATCGTAGAAATAGGGTACTAATGCTTCTTAAAACGCGATATCGCATCTCATTTCTGAGTTTCATGATAAGATATAACATTCATTGCGAAGTGTCATGTAAACCTCGTATTTACTTCAGAAGAGTGTAAATGCGACACTTCCTTTCAAGGAAATAGCGTTTGTAGATGTCTACGTATCGTAGCAATAGAGTTCTAATGCTTCTCAAAACGCGATATCGCATCTCATTTCTATGTTTCATGATAAGATATAACATTCATTGCGAAGTGTCATGTAAACCTCGTATTTACTTTAAATGAATGTAAATGCGACACTTCCTTTCAAGGAAATAGCGTTTGCAGATGTCTACGTATCGTAGCAATATAGTTCTAAAGCTTCTTGAAACGCGATATCGCATCTCATTTCTATGTTTCATGATAAGATATAACATTCTTTGCGAAGTGTCATGTAAACCTCGTATTTACTTCAAATGAATGTAAATGCGACACTTCCTTGCAAGGAAATAGCGTTTGCAGATGTCCACGTATCGAAGCAATGGAGTTCATATGCTTCTTAAAATGCGATATCGCATGTCATTTCTGAGTTTCATGATAAGATATAATATTCATTGCGAAGTGTCATGTGTACCTCGTATTCACTTCAAATGAATGTAAATGCAACACTTCCTTGCAAGGATGTAGCGATTGCAGATGTCTACGTATCGCAGCAATAGAGTTCTAATGCTTCTTAAAACGCGATATCGCATCTCATTTCTATGTTTCATTATAAGATATAACATTCATTGCGAAGTGTCATGTAAACCTCGTATTTACTTCAGATGAATGTAAATGCGACACTTCCTTTCAAGGAAATAGCGTTTGCAGATGTCTACGTATCGTAGCAATAGAGTTCTAATGCTTCTCAAAACGCGATATCGCATCTCATTTCTATGTATCATGATAAGATATGTTATTTATTGTGAAGTGTCATGTATACCTCGTATTCACTGCAAATGAATGTAAATGCAACACTTCCTTCCAAGGAAGTAGCATTTGCAGATGTCTACGTATCGTAGCAATAGAGTTCTAATGCTTCTTAAAACGCGATATCGCACCTCATTTCTATGTTTCATGATAAGATATAACATTCATTGCGAAGTGTCATGTAAACCTCGTATTTACTTCAAATGAATGTAAATGCGACACTTCCTTTCAAGGAAATAGCATTTGCAGATGTCTACGTACCGTAGAAATAGGGTTCTAATGCTTCTTAAAACGCGATATCGCATCTCATTTCTGAGTTTCATGATAAGATATAATATTCATTGCGACGTTTCATGTATACCTCGTATTCACTTCAAATTAATGTAAATGCAACACTTCCTTGCAAGGAAGTAGCGTTTGCAGATGTCTACGTATCGTAGCACTAGAGTTGTAATGCTTCTTAAAACGCGATATCGCATCTCATTTCTATGTTTCATGATAAGATATAACATTCATTGCGATGTGTCATGTAAACCTCGTATTTACTTCAAATGAATGTCAGTGCGACACTTCCTTTCAAGGAAATAGCGTTTGCAGATATCTACGTATCGTAGCAATAGAGTTCTAATGCTTCTTAAAACGCGATATCGCATCTCATTTCTGAGTTTCACGATAAGATATAATATTCAGTGCGAAGTGTTGTGTATACCTCGTATTCACTTCAAATGAATGTAAATGCAACACTTCTTTGCAAGGAAGTAGCGTTTGCAGATGTCTACGTATCGTAGCAATAGAATTCTAATGCTACTTAAAACGGGATATCGCATCTCATTTCTATGTTTCATGAAAAGATATAATATTCATTGTGTAGTGTCATGTATACCTCGTATTCACTTCAAATGAATGTAAATGCGACACTTCCTTGCTAGGAAATAGCGATTGCAGATGTCTACGTACCGTAGTTATAGTTTTAATGCTTCTTAAAACGCGATATTGCACCTCATTTCTACGTTTCATGATAAGATATGATATGCATTGCGAAGTGTTATGTATTCCACGTCTGTACTTCAAATGAATGTGAATGCGACTCTTCCTTGATAGAAAATAGCGTTTGCAGATGTCTACGTATCGTAGCAATAGAATTCTAATGCTGCTTAAAACGCGATATCGCATCTCATTTCTATGTTTCATGATTAACATTCATTGCGAAGTGTCATGTAAACCTCGTATTTACTTCAAATGAATGTAAATGCAACACTTTATTGCAAGGAAATAGCGTTTGCAAATGTCTACATATCGTAGCAATAGAATTCTAATGCTACTTAAAACGGGACATCGCATCTCGTTTCTATGTTTCATGAAAAGATATAATATTCATTGCAAAGTGTCATGTATACCTCGTATTCACTTCAAAAGAATGTAAAGGCGACACTTCCTTGCTAGGAAATAGCGTTTGCAGATGTCTACGTATCGTAGCAATAGAGTTCTAATGCTTCTTAAAACGCGATATCGCATCTCATTTCTACGTTTCATGATAAGATATACTCTTCATTGCGAAGTGTCATGTATACCTCGTATCCACTTCAAATGAATGTAAATGCAACACTTCCTTGCTAGGAAGTAGCGTTTGCAGATGTCTACGTATCGTAGTAATAGAGTTTTAATGCTTCTTAAAACGGGATATCGAATCTCATTTCTATGTTTCATCAAAAGATATAATATTCATTGCGAAGTGTCATGATAAGATATGTTATTTATTGTGAAGTGTCATGTATACCTCGTATTCACTGCAAATGGATGTAAATGCAACACTTCCTTCCAAGGAAGTAGCATTTGCAGATGTCTACGTATCGTAGCAATAGAGTTCTAATGCTTCTTAAAACGCGATATCGCACCTCATTTCTATGTTTCATGATAAGATACAACATTCATTGCGAAGTGTCATGTAAACCTCGTATTTACTTCAAATGAATGTAAATGCGTCACTTCCTTTCAAGGAAATAGCATTTGCAGATGTCTACGTACCGTAGAAATAGGGTTCTAATGCTTCTTAAAACGCGATATCGCATCTCATTTCTGAGTTTCATGATAAGATATAATATTCATTGCGAAGTGTCATGTATACCTCGTATTCACTTCAAATGAATGTAAATGCAACACTTCCTTGCAAGGAAGTAGCGCTTGCAGGTGTCTACGTGTCGAAGCAATAGAGTTCAAATGCTTCTTGAAACGAGATATCGCACCTCATTTCTATGTTTCATGATAAGATACAGTATTCATTGTGTAGTGTCATGTAAACCTCGTATACACTTCAAAAGAGTGTAAATGCGACACTTCTTGCTAGGAAATAGCGATTGCAGATGTCTGCGTATCGTAGCAATAGAATTCTAATGCTACTTAAAACGGGATATCGCATCTCATTTCTATGTTTCATGAAGAGGTATAATATTCATTGCGAAGTGTCATGTATACCTCGTATTCGCTTCAAAACAATGTAAATGCGGCACTTCCTTTCTAGGAAATAGCGTTTGCAGATGTCTACGTATCGAAGCAATAGAGTTCAAGTGCTTATTAAAGCGGGATATCACATCTCATTATTATGTCTCATATGAAATAATATTCATTGCGAAGTGTTACGTATACCTCGTATTCACTTCAAAAGAATGTAAAGGCGACACTTCCTTGCTAGGAAATAGCGTTTGCAGATGTCTACGTATCGTAGCAATAGAATTCTAATGCTAATTAAAACGGGATATCGCATCTCATTTCTATGTATCATGATAAGGTATGTTATTTATTGTGAAGTGTCATGTATACCTCGTATGCACTTCAAAAGAATGTAAATGCGACACTTCCTTGCTAGGAAATAGCGTTTGCAGATGTCTACGTATCGTAGCAATAGAATTCTAATGCTAATTAAAACGGGATATCGCATCTCATTTCTATGTATCATGATAAGGTATGTTATTTATTGTGAAGTGTCATGTATACCTCGTATTCACTTCAAAAGAATGTAAATGCGACACTTCCTTGCTAGGAAATAGCGTTTTGCAGATGTCTACGTATCGAAGCAATAGAGTTCAAATGCCTCTTAAAACGTGATATTGCGTCTCATTCCTATGTTTGATGATAAGATATAATATTCATTGCGAAGGGTTATGTATACGTGGTATTCACTTCAAAAGAATGTAAATGCGACACTTCCTTGCTAGTAAATAGCGTTTGCAGATGTCAACGTATCGTAGCAATAGTGTTCTAATGCTTCTTAAAACGCGATATCGCATCTCATTTCTATGCTTCATGATAAGATATAATATTCATTGCGAAGTGTCATGTATACCTCGTTTTCACTTCAAATAAATGTAAATGCAACACTTCCTTGCTAGGAAATAGCGATTGCAGATGTCAACGTATCGTAGCAATAGTGTTCTAATGCTTCTTAGAACGCGATATCGCATCTCATTTCTCCGTTTCATGATAAGATATGATATGCTTTGCGAAGTGTTATGTATTCCTCGTCTATACTTCAAATGAATGTAAATGCGACACTTCCTTGCTAGGAAATAGCGTTTGCAGATGTCTACGTATCGTAGTAATAGGGTTTCAATGCTTCTTAAAACGCGATATTGCATCTCATTTCTATGTATCATGATAAGATATGTTATTCATTGCGATGTGTCATGTATACCGCGTATTCACTTCAAATCAATGTAAATGCAACACTTCCTTGCAAGGATGTAGCGTTTGCAGATGTCTACGTATCGTAGCAGTAGAATTCTAATGCTACTTAAAACGGGATATCGCATCTCATTTCTAGGTTTCTTGAAAAGATATAATATTCATTGCGAAGTGTCATGTATACCTCGTATTCACTTAAAATGAATGTAAATGCAACACTTCCTTGCAAGGATGTAGCGTTTGCAGATGTCTACGTATCCTAGCAATAGAGTTCTAATGCTTCTCAAGAAGCGATATCGCATCTCATTTCTATGTTTCATGATAAGATATAACATTCATTGCGAAGTGTCATGTAAACCTCGTATTTACTTCAAATGAATGTTAGTGCGACACTTCCTTTCAAGCAAATAGCCTTTGCAGATCTCTACGTATCGTAGCAATAGAGTTCTAATGCTTCTTAAAACGCGATATCGCATCTCATTTCTATGTTTCATGATAAGGTATAACATTCTTTGCGAAGTGTCATGTAAACCTCGTATTTACTTCAAATGATTGTAAATGCGACACTTCCTTGCAAGGAAATAGCGTTTGCAGATTTTCACGTATCGGAGCACTAGAGTTCAAATGCTTCTTAAAACGCGATATCGCATCTCATTTCTGAGTTTCATAACAAGATATAACATTCATTGCGAAGTGTCATGTATACCTCGTATTCACTTCAAATGAATATAAATGCAACACTTCCTTGCAAGCAAGTAGCGTTTGCAGATGTCTACGTATCGTAGCAATACAGTTCTAATGCTTCTTATAACGCGATATAGCATCTCAGTTCTATGCTTCATGATAAGATATATCATTCATTGCGATGTGTCATGTAAACCTCGTATTTACTTCAAATGAATGTAAATTCGACACTTCCTTTCAAGGAAATAGCGTTTGCAGATGTCTACGTATCGTAGAAATAGGGTACTAATGCTTCTTAAAACGCGATATCGCATCTCATTTCTGAGTTTCATGATAAGATATAACATTCATTGCGAAGTGTCATGTAAACCTCGTATTTACTTCAGAAGAATGTAAATGCGACACTTCCTTTCAAGGAAATAGCGTTTGTAGATGTCTACGTATCGTAGCAATATAGTTCTAAAGCTTCTTGAAACGCGATATCGCATCTCATTTCTATGTTTCATGATAAGATATAACATTCTTTGCGAAGTGTCATGTAAACCTCGTATTTACTTCAAATGAATGTAAATGCGACACTTCCTTTCAAGGAAATAGCGTTTGCAGATGTCTACGTATCGTAGAAATATAGTTCTAAAGCTTCTTGAAACGCGATATCGCATCTCATTTCTATGTTTCATGATAAGATATAACATTCTTTGCGAAGTGTCATGTAAACCTCGTATTTACTTCAAATGAATGTAAATGCGACACTTCCTTTCAAGGAAATAGCGTTTGCAGATGTCTACGTATCGTAGAAATAGGGTACTAATGCTTCTTAAAACGCGATATCGCATCTCATTTCTGAGTTTCATGATAAGATATAATATTCATTGCGAAGTGTCATGTGTACCTCGTATTCACTTCAAATGAATGTAAATGCAACACTTCCTTGCAAGGATGTAGCGATTGCAGATGTCTACGTATCGCAGCAATAGAGTTCTAATGCTTCTTAAAACGCGATATCGCATCCCATTTCTATGTTTCATTATAAGATATAACATTCATTGCGAAGTGTCATGTAAACCTCGTATTTACTTCAGATGAATGTAAATGCGACACTTCCTTTCAAGGAAATAGCGTTTGCAGATGTCTACGTATCGTAGCAATAGAGTTCTAATGCTTCTCAAAACGCGATATCGTATCTCATTTCTATGTATCATGATAAGATATGTTATTTATTGTGAAGTGTCATGTATACCTCGTATTCACTGCAAATGAATGTAAATGCAACACTTCCTTCCAAGGAAGTAGCATTTGCAGATGTCTACGTATCGTAGCAATAGAGTTCTAATGCTTCTTAAAACGCGATATCGCACCTCATTTCTATGTTTCATGATAAGATATAACATTCATTGCGAAGTGTCATGTAAACCTCGTATTTACTTCAAATGAATGTAAATGCGACACTTCCTTTCAAGGAAATAGCATTTGCAGATGTCTACGTACCGTAGAAATAGGGTTCTAATGCTTCTTAAAACGCGATATCGCATCTCATTTCTGAGTTTCATGATAAGATATAATATTCATTGCGACGTTTCATGTATACCTCGTATTCACTTCAAATTAATGTAAATGCAACACTTCCTTGCAAGGAAGTAGCGTTTGCAGATGTCTACGTATCGTAGCACTAGAGTTGTAATGCTTCTTAAAACGCGATATCGCATCTCATTTCTATGTTTCATGATAAGATATAACATTCATTGCGATGTGTCCTGTAAACCTCGTATTTACTTCAAATGAATGTCAGTGCGACACTTCCTTTCAAGGAAATAGCGTTTGCAGATGTCTACGTATCGTAGCAATAGAGTTCTAATGCTTCTTAAAACGCGATATCGCATCTCATTTCTGAGTTTCACGATAAGATATAATATTCATTGCGAAGTGTTGTGTATACCTCGTATTCACTTCAAATGAATGTAAATGCAACACTTCTTTGCAAGGAAGTAGCGTTTGCAGATGTCTACGTATCGTAGCAATAGAATTCTAATGCTACTTAAAACGGGATATCGCATCTCATTTCTATGTTTCATGAAAAGATATAATATTCATTGTGAAGTGTCATGTATACCTCGTATTCACTTCAAATGAATGTAAATGCGACACTTCCTTGCTAGGAAATAGCGATTGCAGATGTCTACGTATCGTAGTAATAGTTTTAATGCTTCTTAAAACGCGATATTGCACCTCATTTCTACGTTTCATGATAAGATATGATATGCATTGCGAAGTGTTATGTATTCCTCGTCTGTACTTCAAATGAATGTGAATGCGGCTCTTCCTTGATAGAAAATAGCGTTTGCAGATGTCTACGTATCGTAGCAATAGAATTCTAATGCTGCTTAAAACGCGATATCGCATCTCATTTCTATGTTTCATGATTAACATTCATTGCGAAGTGTCATGTAAACCTCGTATTTACTTCAAATGAATGTAAATGCAACACTTTATTGCTAGGAAATAGCGTTTGCAAATGTCTACATATCGTAGCAATAGAATTCTAATGCTACTTAAAACGGGACATCGCATCTCGTTTCTATGTTTCATGAAAAGATATAATATTCATTGCAAAGTGTCATGTATACCTCGTATTCACTTCAAAAGAATGTAAAGGCGACACTTCCTTGCTAGGAAATAGCGTTTGCAGATGTCTACGTATCGTAGCAATAGAGTTCTAATGCTTCTTAAAACGCGATATCGCATCTCATTTCTACGTTTCATGATAAGATATACTCTTCATTGCGAAGTGTCATGTATACCTCGTATCCACTTCAGATGAATGTAAATGCAACACTTCCTTGCTAGGAAGTAGCGTTTGCAGATGTCTACGTATCGTAGTAATAGAGTTTTAATGCTTCTTAAAACGGGATATCGAATCTCATTTCTATGTTTCATCAAAAGATATAATATTCATTGCGAAGTGTCATGATAAGATATTTTATTTATTGTGAAGTGTCATGTATACCTCGTATTCACTGCAAATGAATGTAAATAGAACACTTCCTTCCAAGGAAGTAGCATTTGCAGATGTCTACGTATCGCAGCAATAGAGTTCTAATGCTTCTTAATACGCGATATCGCACCTCATTTCTATGTTTCATGATGAGATATAACATTCATTGCGAAGTGTCATGTAAACCTCGTATTTACTTCAAATGAATGTAAATGCGACACTTCCTTTCAAGGAAATAGCATTTGCAGATGTCTACGTACCGTAGAAATAGGGTTCTAATGCTTCTTAAAACGCGATATCGCATCTCATTTCTGAGTTTCATGATAAGATATAATATTCATTGCGAAGTGTCATGTATACCTCGTATTCACTTCAAATGAATGTAAATGCAACACTTCCTTGCAAGGAAGTAGCGTTTGCAGATGTCTACGTATCGTAGCAATAGATTTCTAATGCTTCTTAAAACGCGATATCGCATCTCATTTCTGAGTTTCATGATAAGATATAATATTCATTGCGAAGTGTCATGTATACCTCGTATTCACTTCGAATGAATGTAAATGCAACACTTCCTTCCAAGGAAGTAGCATTTGCAGATGTCTACGTATCGTAGCAATAGGGTTCTAATGCTTTCTAAAACGCGATATCGCATCTCATTTCTATGTTTCATGATAAGATATAACATTCATTGCGAAGTGTCATGTAAACCTCGTATTTACTTCAAATGAATGTAAATGCGACACTTCCTTTCAAGGAAATAGCGTTTGCAGATGTCTACGTATCGTAGAAATAGGGTTCTAATGCTTCTTAAAACGCGATATCGCATCTCATTTCTGAGTTTCATGATAAGGTATAATATTCATTACGAAGTGTCATGTGTACCTCGTATTCACTTCAAATGAATGTAAATGCAACACTTCCTTGCAAGGAAATAGCGTTTGCAGATGTCTACGTATCGTAGCAATAGAGTTCTAATGCTTCTTAAAGCGCGATATCGCATCTCATTTCTACGCTTCATAATAAGATATGATATGCTTTGCGAAGTGTAATGTATTCCTCGTCTATACTTCAAATGAATGTAAATGCGACACTCCCTTGCTAGGAAATGGCGTTTCCAGATGTCTACGTATCGTTGCAATAGGGTTCTAATGCTTCTTAAAACGAGATTTCGCATCTCATTTCTATGTTTCATGAAAAGATATAATATTCATTGCGAAGTCTCATGTAAACCTCGTATTCACCTCAAAAGAGTGTAAATGCGACACTCCCTTGCAAGGAAATAGCGTTTGCAGATGTCTACGTATCGTAGCATTAGATTTCTAATGCTTCTTAAAACGCGATATCGCATCTCATTTCTATGTATCATGATAAGATATGTTATTTATTGTGAAGTGTCATGTATACCTCGTATTCACTGCAAATGAATGTGAATGCAAAACTTTCTCGCTAGGAAATAGCGTTTGCAGATGTCTACGTATCGTAGCAATAGGATTCTAATGCTTCTTAAAACGCGATATCGCACCTCATTTCTATGTTTCATGATAAGATATAACATTCATTGCGAAGTGTCATGTAAACCTCGTATTTACTTCAAATGAATGTAAATGCGACACTTCCTTTCAAGGAAATAGCATTTGCAGATGTCTACGTACCGTAGAAATAGGGTTCTAATGCTTCTTAAAACGCGATATCGCATCTCATTTCTGAGTTTCATGATAAGATATAATATTCATTGCGACGTTTCATGTATACCTCGTATTCACTTCAAATTAATGTAAATGCAACACTTCCTTGCAAGGAAGTAGCGTTTGCAGATGTCTACGTATCGTAGCACTAGAGTTGTAATGCTTCTTAAAACGCGATATCGCATCTCATTTCTATGTTTCATGATAAGATATAACATTCATTGCGATGTGTCCTGTAAACCTCGTATTTACTTCAAATGAATGTCAGTGCGACACTTCCTTTCAAGGAAATAGCGTTTGCAGATGTCTACGTATCGTAGCAATAGAGTTCTAATGCTTCTTAAAACGCGATATCGCATCTCATTTCTGAGTTTCACGATAAGATATAATATTCATTGCGAAGTGTTGTGTATACCTCGTATTCACTTCAAATGAATGTAAATGCAACACTTCTTTGCAAGGAAGTAGCGTTTGCAGATGTCTACGTATCGTAGCAATAGAATTCTAATGCTACTTAAAACGGGATATCGCATCTCATTTCTATGTTTCATGAAAAGATATAATATTCATTGTGAAGTGTCATGTATACCTCGTATTCACTTCAAATGAATGTAAATGCGACACTTCCTTGCTAGGAAATAGCGATTGCAGATGTCTACGTATCGTAGTAATAGTTTTAATGCTTCTTAAAACGCGATATTGCACCTCATTTCTACGTTTCATGATAAGATATGATATGCATTGCGAAGTGTTATGTATTCCTCGTCTGTACTTCAAATGAATGTGAATGCGGCTCTTCCTTGATAGAAAATAGCGTTTGCAGATGTCTACGTATCGTAGCAATAGAATTCTAATGCTGCTTAAAACGCGATATCGCATCTCATTTCTATGTTTCATGATTAACATTCATTGCGAAGTGTCATGTAAACCTCGTATTTACTTCAAATGAATGTAAATGCAACACTTTATTGCTAGGAAATAGCGTTTGCAAATGTCTACATATCGTAGCAATAGAATTCTAATGCTACTTAAAACGGGACATCGCATCTCGTTTCTATGTTTCATGAAAAGATATAATATTCATTGCAAAGTGTCATGTATACCTCGTATTCACTTCAAAAGAATGTAAAGGCGACACTTCCTTGCTAGGAAATAGCGTTTGCAGATGTCTACGTATCGTAGCAATAGAGTTCTAATGCTTCTTAAAACGCGATATCGCATCTCATTTCTACGTTTCATGATAAGATATACTCTTCATTGCGAAGTGTCATGTATACCTCGTATCCACTTCAGATGAATGTAAATGCAACACTTCCTTGCTAGGAAGTAGCGTTTGCAGATGTCTACGTATCGTAGTAATAGAGTTTTAATGCTTCTTAAAACGGGATATCGAATCTCATTTCTATGTTTCATCAAAAGATATAATATTCATTGCGAAGTGTCATGATAAGATATTTTATTTATTGTGAAGTGTCATGTATACCTCGTATTCACTGCAAATGAATGTAAATAGAACACTTCCTTCCAAGGAAGTAGCATTTGCAGATGTCTACGTATCGCAGCAATAGAGTTCTAATGCTTCTTAATACGCGATATCGCACCTCATTTCTATGTTTCATGATGAGATATAACATTCATTGCGAAGTGTCATGTAAACCTCGTATTTACTTCAAATGAATGTAAATGCGACACTTCCTTTCAAGGAAATAGCATTTGCAGATGTCTACGTACCGTAGAAATAGGGTTCTAATGCTTCTTAAAACGCGATATCGCATCTCATTTCTGAGTTTCATGATAAGATATAATATTCATTGCGAAGTGTCATGTATACCTCGTATTCACTTCAAATGAATGTAAATGCAACACTTCCTTGCAAGGAAGTAGCGTTTGCAGATGTCTACGTATCGTAGCAATAGATTTCTAATGCTTCTTAAAACGCGATATCGCATCTCATTTCTGAGTTTCATGATAAGATATAATATTCATTGCGAAGTGTCATGTATACCTCGTATTCACTTCGAATGAATGTAAATGCAACACTTCCTTCCAAGGAAGTAGCATTTGCAGATGTCTACGTATCGTAGCAATAGGGTTCTAATGCTTTCTAAAACGCGATATCGCATCTCATTTCTATGTTTCATGATAAGATATAACATTCATTGCGAAGTGTCATGTAAACCTCGTATTTACTTCAAATGAATGTAAATGCGACACTTCCTTTCAAGGAAATAGCGTTTGCAGATGTCTACGTATCGTAGAAATAGGGTTCTAATGCTTCTTAAAACGCGATATCGCATCTCATTTCTGAGTTTCATGATAAGGTATAATATTCATTACGAAGTGTCATGTGTACCTCGTATTCACTTCAAATGAATGTAAATGCAACACTTCCTTGCAAGGAAATAGCGTTTGCAGATGTCTACGTATCGTAGCAATAGAGTTCTAATGCTTCTTAAAGCGCGATATCGCATCTCATTTCTACGCTTCATAATAAGATATGATATGCTTTGCGAAGTGTAATGTATTCCTCGTCTATACTTCAAATGAATGTAAATGCGACACTCCCTTGCTAGGAAATGGCGTTTCCAGATGTCTACGTATCGTTGCAATAGGGTTCTAATGCTTCTTAAAACGAGATTTCGCATCTCATTTCTATGTTTCATGAAAAGATATAATATTCATTGCGAAGTCTCATGTAAACCTCGTATTCACCTCAAAAGAGTGTAAATGCGACACTCCCTTGCAAGGAAATAGCGTTTGCAGATGTCTACGTATCGTAGCATTAGATTTCTAATGCTTCTTAAAACGCGATATCGCATCTCATTTCTATGTATCATGATAAGATATGTTATTTATTGTGAAGTGTCATGTATACCTCGTATTCACTGCAAATGAATGTGAATGCAAAACTTTCTCGCTAGGAAATAGCGTTTGCAGATGTCTACGTATCGTAGCAATAGGATTCTAATGCTTCTTAAAACGCGATATCGCATCTCATTTCTGAGATTCATGATAAGATATAATATTCATTGCGAAGTGTCGTGTATACCTCGTATTCACTTCAAATGAATGTAAATGCAACACTTCTTTGCAAGGAAGTAGCGTTTGCAGATGTCTACGTATCGTAGCAATAGAGTTCTAATGCTTCTTAAAACGCGATATCGCATCTCATTTCTGAGTTTCATGATAAGATATAATATTCATTGCGAAGTGTCATGTAAACCTCGTATTCACTTCAAAAGAGCGTAAATGCGACACTTACTTGCAAGGAAATAGCGTTTGCAGATGTCTACGTATCGAAGCAATAGAGTTCAAATGCTTCTTAAAACGCGATATCGCATCTCATTTCTATGTATCATGATAAGATATGTTATTCATTGCGAAGTGTCATGTATACCTCGTATTCACTTCAAATGAATGTAAATGCAACACTTCCTTGCAAGGAAGTAGCGCTTGCAGATGTCTACGTATCGTAGCAATAGATTTCTAATGCTTCTTAAAACGCGATATCGCATCTCATTTCTATGTATCATGATAAGATATGTTATTCATTGCGAAGTGTCATGTATACCTCGTATTCACTTCAAATGAATGTAAATGCAACACTTCCTTGCAAGGAAGTAGCGCTTGCAGATGTCTACGTATCGTAGCAATAGATTTCTAATGCTTCTTAAAACGCGATATCGCATCTCATTTCTGAGTTTCATGATAAGATATAATATTCATTGCGAAGTGTCATGTATACCTCGTATTCACTTCAAATGAATGTAAATGCAACACTTCCTTCCAAGGAAGTAGCATTTGCAGATGTCTACGTATCGTAGCAATAGAGTTCTAATGCTTTCTAAAACGCGATATCGCATCTCATTTCTATGTTTCATGATAAGATATAACATTCATTGCGAAGTGTCATGTAAACCTCGTATTCACTTCAAAAGAATGCAAAGGCGACACTTCCTTGCTAGGAAATAGCGTTTGCAGATGTCTACGTATCGTAGCAATAGAGTTCTAATGCTTCTTAAAACGCGATATCGCATCTCATTTCTACGTTTCATGATAAGATATACTCTTCATTGCGAAGTGTCATGTATACCTCGTATCCACTTCAAATGAATGTAAATGCAACACTTCCTTGCAAGGAAGTAGCGCTTGCAGATGTCTACGTATCGTAGCAATAGATTTCTAATGCTTCTTAAAACGCGATATCGCATCTCATTTCTGAGTTTCATGATAAGATATAATATTCATTGCGAAGTGTCATGTATACCTCGTATTCACTTCGAATGAATGTAAATGCAACACTTCCTTCCAAGGAAGTAGCATTTGCAGATGTCTACGTATCGTAGCAATAGGGTTCTAATGCTTTCTAAAACGCGATATCGCATCTCATTTCTATGTTTCATGATAAGATATAACATTCATTGCGAAGTGTCATGTAAACCTCGTATTTACTTCAAATGAATGTAAATGCGACACTTCCTTTCAAGGAAATGGCGTTTGCAGATGTCTACGTATCGTAGAAATAGGGTTCTAATGCTTCTTAAAACGCGATATCGCATCTCATTTCTGAGTTTCATGATAAGGTATAATATTCATTACGAAGTGTCATGTGTACCTCGTATTCACTTCAAATGAATGTAAATGCAACACTTCCTTGCAAGGAAATAGCGTTTGCAGATGTCTACGCATCGTAGCAATAGAGTTCTAATGCTTCTTAAAGCGCGATATCGCATCTCATTTCTACGCTTCATAATAAGATATGATATGCTTTGCGAAGTGTAATGTATTCCTCGTCTATACTTCAAATGAATGTAAATGCGACACTCCCTTGCTAGGAAATGGCGTTTCCAGATGTCTACGTATCGTTGCAATAGGGTTCTAATGCTTCTTAAAACGAGATTTCGCATCTCATTTCTATGTTTCATGAAAAGATATAATATTCATTGCGAAGTCTCATGTAAACCTCGTATTCACCTCAAAAGAGTGTAAATGCGACACTCCCTTGCAAGGAAATAGCGTTTGCAGATGTCTACGTATCGTAGCATTAGATTTCTAATGCTTCTTAAAACGCGATATCGCATCTCATTTCTATGTATCATGATAAGATATGTTATTTATTGCGAAGTGTCATGTATACCTCGTATTCACTTCAAATGAATGTAAATGCAACACTTCCTTCCAAGGAAGTAGCATTTGCAGATGTCTACGTATCGTAGCAATAGAGTTCTAATGCTTTCTAAAACGCGATATCGCATCTCATTTCTATGTTTCATGATAAGATATAACATTCATTGCGAAGTGTCATGTAAACCTCGTATTTACTTCAAATGAATGTAAATGCGACACTTCCTTTCAAGGAAATAGCGTTTGCAGATGTCTACGTATCGTAGAAATAGGGTTCTAATGCTTCTTAAAACGCGATATCTCATCTCATTTCTGAGTTTCATGATAAGGTATAATATTCATTACGAAGTGTCATGTGTACCTCGTGTTCACTTCAAATGAATGTGAATGCTACTCTTCCTTGATAGAAAATAGCGTTTGCAGATGTCTACGTATCGCAGCAATAGAATTCTAATGCTGCTTAAAACGCGATATCGCATCTCATTTCTATGTTTCATGATTAACATTCATTGCGAAGTGTCATGTAAACCTCGTATTTACTTCAAATGAATGTAAATGCAACACTTTATTGCTAGGAAATAGCGTTTGCAAATGTCTACATATCGTAGCAATAGAATTCTAATGCTACTTAAAACGGGACATCGCATCTCGTTTCTATGTTTCATGAAAAGATATAATATTCATTGCGAAGTGTCATGTATACCTCGTATTCACTTCAAAAGAATGTAAAGGCGACACTTCCTTGCTAGGAAATAGCGTTTGCAGATGTCTACGTATCGTAGCAATAGAGTTCTAATGCTTCTTAAAACGCGATATCGCATCTCATTTCTACGTTTCATGATAAGGTATACTCTTCATTGCGAAGTGTCATGTATACCTCGTATCCACTTCAAATGAATGTAAATGCAACACTTCCTTGCTAGGAAGTAGCGTTTGCAGATGTCTACGTATCGTAGTAATAGAGTTTTAATGCTTCTTAAAACGGGATATCGAATCTCATTTCTATGTTTCATCAAAAGATATAATATTCATTGCGAAGTGTCATGATAAGATATGTTATTTATTGTGAAGTGTCATGTATACCTCGTATTCACTGCAAATGAATGTAAATGCAACACTTCCTTCCAAGGAAGTAGCATTTGCAGATGTCTACGTATCGCAGCAATAGAGTTCTAATGCTTCTTAAAACGCGATATCGCACCTCATTTCTATGTTTCATGATAAGATATAACATTCATTGCGAAGTGTCATGTAAACCTCGTATTTACTTCAAATGAATGTAAATGCGACACTTCCTTTCAAGGAAATAGCATTTGCAGATGTCTACGTACCGTAGAAATAGGGTTCTAATGCTTCTTAAAACGCGATATCGCATCTCATTTCTGAGTTTCATGATAGGATATAATATACATTGCGAAGTGTCATGTATACCTCGTATTCACTTCAAATGAATGTAAATGCAACACTTCCTTGCAAGGAAGTAACGCTTGCAGATGTCTACGTATCGTAGCAATAGATTTCTAATGCTTCTTAAAACGCGATATCGCATCTCATTTCTGAGTTTCATGATAAGATATAATATTCATTGCGAAGTGTCATGTATACCTCGTATTCACTTCGAATGAATGTAAATGCAACACTTCCTTCCAAGGAAGTAGCATTTGCAGATGTCTACGTATCGTAGCAATAGAGTTCTAATGCTTTCTAAAACGCGATATCGCATCTCATTTCTATGTTTCATGATAAGATATAACATTCATTGCGAAGTGTCATGTAAACCTCGTATTTACTTCAAATGAATGTAAATGCGACACTTCCTTTCAAGGAAATAGCGTTTGCAGATGTCTACGTATCGTAGAAATAGGGTTCTAATGCTTCTTAAAACGCGATATCGCATCTCATTTCTGAGTTTCATGATAAGGTATAATATTCATTACGAAGTGTCATGTGTACCTCGTATTCACTTCAAATGAATGTAAATGCAACACTTCCTTGCAAGGAAATAGCGTTTGCAGATGTCTACGTATCGTAGCAATAGAGTTCTAATGCTTCCTAAAGCGCGATATCGCATCTCATTTCTACGCTTCATAATAAGATATGATATGCTTTGCGAAGTGTAATGTATTCCTCGTCTATACTTCAAATGAATGTAAATGCGACACTCCCTTGCTAGGAAATGGCGTTTCCAGATGTCTACGTATCGTTGCAATAGGGTTCTAATGCTTCTAAAAACGAGATTTCGCATCTCATTTCTATGTTTCATGAAAAGATATAATATTCATTGCGAAGTCTCATGTAAACCTCGTATTCACCTCAAAAGAGTGTAAATGCGACACTCCCTTGCAAGGAAATAGCGTTTGCAGATGTCTACGTATCGTAGCATTAGATTTCTAATGCTTCTTAAAACGCGATATCGCATCTCATTTCTATGTATCATGATAAGATATGTTATTTATTGTGAAGTGTCATGTATACCTCGTATTCACTGCAAATGAATGTGAATGCAAAACTTTCTCGCTAGGAAATAGCGTTTGCAGATGTCTACGTATCGTAGCAATAGGATTCTAATGCTTCATAAAACGCGATATCGCATCTCATTTCTGAGATTCATGATAAGATATAATATTCATTGCGAAGTGTCGTGTCTACCTCGTACTCACTTCAAATGAATGTAAATGCAACACTTCTTTGCAAGGAAGTAGCGTTTGCAGATGTCTACGTATCGTAGCAATAGAGTTCTAATGCTTCTTAAAACGCGATATCGCATCTCATTTCTGAGTTTCATGATAAGATATAATATTCATTGCGAAGTGTCATGTAAACCTCGTATTCACTTCAAAAGAGCGTAAATGCGACACTTACTTGCAAGGAAATAGCGTTTGCAGATGTCTACGTATCGAAGCAATAGAGTTCAAATGCTTCTTAAAACGCGATATCGCATCTCATTTCTATGTATCATGATAAGATATGTTATTCATTGCGAAGTGTCATGTATACCTCGTATTCACTTCAAATGAATGTAAATGCAACACTTCCTTGCAAGGAAGTAGCGCTTGCAGATGTCTACGTATCGTAGCAATGGATTTCTAATGCTTCTTAAAACGCGATATCGCATCTCATTTCTATGTATCATGATAAGATATGCTATTCATTGCGAAGTGTCATGTATACCTCGTATTCACTTCAAATGAATGTAAATGCAACACTTCCTTGCAAGGAAGTAGCGCTTGCAGATGTCTACGTATCGTAGCAATAGATTTCTAATGCTTTTTAAAACGCGATATCGCATCTCATTTCTGAGTTTCATGATAAGATATAATATTCATTGCGAAGTGTCATGTATACCTCGTATTCACTTCAAATGAATGTAAATGCAACACTTCCTTCCAAGGAAGTAGCATTTGCAGATGTCTACGTATCGCAGCAATAGAGTTCTAATGCTTTCTAAAACGCGATATCGCATCTCATTTCTATGTTTCAGGATAAGATATAACATTCATTGCGAAGTGTCATGTAAACCTCGTATTTACTTCAAATGAATGTAAATGCGACACTTCCTTTCAAGGAAATAGCGTTTGCAGATGTCTACGTATCGTAGAAATAGGGTTCTAATGCTTTTTAAAACGCGATATCTCATCTCATTTCTGAGTTTCATGATAAGGTATAATATTCATTACGAAGTGTCATGTGTACCTCGTATTCACTTCAAATGAATGTAAATGCAACACTTCCTTGCAAGGAAGTAGCGTTTGCAGATGTCTACGGATCGTAGCAATAGAGTTCTAATGCTTCTTAAAGCGCGATATCGCATCTCATTTCTACGCTTCATAATAAGATATGATATGCTTTGCGAAGTGTAATGTATTCCTCGTCTATACTTCAAATGAATGTAAATGCGACACTCCCTTGCTAGGAAATGGCGTTTCCACATGTCTACGTATCGTTGCAATAGGGTTCTAATGCTTCTTAAAACGAGATTTCGTATCTCATTTCTATGTTTCATGAAAAGATATAATATTCATTGCGAAGTCTCATGTAAACCTCGTATTCACCTCAAAAGAGTGTAAATGCGACACTCCCTTGCAAGGAAATAGCGTTTGCAGATGTCTACGTATCGTAGCAATAGATTTCTAATGCTTCTTAAAACGCGATATCGCATCTCATTTCTATGTATCATGATAAGATATGTTATTTATTGTGAAGTGTCATGTATACCTCGTATTCACTGCAAATGAATGTAAATGCAACACTTCCTTCCAAGGAAGTAGCATTTGCAGATGTCTACGTATCGTAGCAATAGAGTTCTAATGCTTCTTAAAACGCGTTATCGCACCTCATTTCTATGTTTCATGATAAGATATAACATTCATTGCGAAGTGTCATGTAAACCTAGTATTTACTTCAAATGAATGTAAATGCAACCCTTTATTGCTAGGAAATAGCGTTTGAAGATGTCTACATATCGTAGCAATAGAATTCTAATGCTACTTAAAACGGGATATCGCATCTCGTTTCTATGTTTCATGAAAAGATATAATATTCATTGCAAAGTGTCATGTATACCTCGTATTCACTGCAAATGAATGTAAATGCAAAACTTTCTTGCTAGGAAGTAGCGTTTGCAGATGTGTACGTATCGTAGCAATAGAGTTCTGATGCTTCTTAAAACGCGATATCGCATCTCATTTCTATGTTTCATGATAAGATATAATATTCATTGCGGAGAGTTATGTATACCTCGTATTCACTTCAAAAGAATGTAAAGACGACATTTCCTTGCTAGGAAATAGCGTTTGCAGATGTCTACGTATCGTAGCAATAGAGTTCTAACGCTTCATAAAACGCGATATCGCATCTCCTTTCTACGTTCCATGATAAGATATGATATGCTTGCGACGTGTTATGTATTCCTCGTCTATACTTCAAATGAATGTAAATGGGACTCTTCCTTGCTAGGAAATAGCGTTTGCAGATGTCTACGTATCGTAGCAATAGTATTCTAATCCTACTTAAGACGGGATATCGCATCTCATTTCTATGTTTCATGATAAGATATAACATTCATTGCGAAGTGTCATGTAAACCTCGTATTTACTTCAAATGAATGTAAATGCGACACTTCCTTGGAAGGAAATAGCGTTTGCAGATGTCTACGTATCGTAGAAATAGAATTCTAATGCTACTCAAAACGGGATATCGCATCTCATTTCTATGTTTCATGAAAGGATATAATATATTATTGCGAAGTGTCATGTAAACCTCGTATTCACTTCAAAAGAGTGTGAATGCGACACTTCCTTGCTAGGAAGTAGCGTTTGCAGATGTCCAAATATTGTAGTAATGGAGTTCTAATGCTTCTTAAAATGCGATATCGCATCTCATTTCTATGTTTGATGATAAGATATAACATTCATTGCGAGGTGTCATGTAAACCTCGTATTCACTTCAAAAGAGTGTGAATGCGACACTTCCTTGCTAGGAAGTAGCGTTTGCAGATGTCCACATATTGTAGTAATATAGTTCTAAAGCACCTTAAAACGCGATATCGCATCTCATTTCTATGTTTCATGATAAGATATAATATTCATTGCGAAGTGTCACATAAACTACGTATTCACTTCAAAAGAATGTAAATGCAACACTTCCTTGCAAGGAAGTAGCGCTTGCAGATGTCTACGTATCGTAGCAATAGATTTCTAATGCTTCTTAAAACGCGATATCGCATCTCATTTCTATGTATCATGATAAGATATGTTATTCATTGCGAAGTGTCATGTATACCTCGTATTCACTTCAAATGAATGTAAATGCGACAATTCCTTTCAAGGAAATAGCGTTTGCAGATTTCTACGTATCGTAGAAATAGAGTTCTAATGCTTCTTAAAACGCGATATCGCATCTCATTTCTGAATTTCATGATAAGATATAATATTCTTTGCGAAATGTCATGTGTACCTCGTATTTACTTCAGATGAATGTAAATGCGACACTTCCTTTCAAGGCAATAGCGTTTGCAGATGTCTGCGTATCGTAGCAGTAGAGTTCTAATGCTTCTCAAAACACGATATCGCATCTCACTTCTATGTTTCATGATAAGATATTACATTCATTGCGAAGTGTCATGTAAACCTCGTATTTACTTCAAATGAATGTAAATGCAACACCTTCTTGCAAGGAAGTAGCGTTTGCAGATGTCTACGTATCGCAGAAGTAGAGTTCTAATGCTTCTTAAAACGCGGTATCGCATATCATTTCTGAGTTTCATGATAAGATATGTTATTCATTGCGAAGTGTCATGTAAACCTCGTATTTACTTCAAGTGAATGTAAATGCGACACTTCCTTTCAAGGAAATAGCGTTTCCAGATGTCTACGTATCGTAGCAATAGAGTTCTAATGCTTCTTAAAACGCGATATCGCATCTCACTTCTATGTTTCATGATAAGATATAACATTCATTGCGAAGTGTCATGTAGACCTCGTATTTACTTCGAGTGAATGTAAATGCGACACTTCCTTGCAAGGATGTAGCGCTTGCAGATGTCTACGTATCGCAGCAATAGAGTTCTAAAGCTTCTTAAAACGCGATATAGCATCTCATTTCTATGCTTCATGATAAGATATAACATTCATTGCGATGTGTCATGTAAACCTCGTATTTACTTCAAATGAATGTAAATGCGACACTTCCTTTCAAGCAAATAGCGTTTGCAGATGTCTACGTATCGTAGAAATAGGGTTCTAATGCTTCTTAATACGCGATATAGCATCTCATTTTTGAGTTTCATGATAAGATATAATATTCATTGCGACGTTTCATGTATACCTCGTATTCACTTCAAATGAATATAAATGCAACACTTCCTTGCAAGGTAGTAGCGTTTGCAGATGTCTACGTATCGTAGCAATAGAGTTCTAATGCTTTTTAAACCGCGATATCGCATCTCATTCCTGAGTTTCATGATAAGATATAACATTCATTGCGAAGTTTCATGTAAACCTCGTATTTACTTCAAATGAATGTAAATGCGACACTTCCTTTCAAGGAAATAGCGTTTGCAGATGTCTACGCATCGTAGCAATAGAGTTCTAATGCTTTTTAATACGCGATATCGCATCTCACTTCTGAGTTTCATGATAAGATATAATATTCATTGCGAAGTGTCATGTATACCTCGTATTCACTTCAAATGAATGTAAATGCAACACCTTCTTGCAAGGAAGTTGCGTTTGCAGATGTCTACGTATCGTAGCAATAGAGTTCTAATGCTTCCTAAAACGCGATATCGCATCTCATTTCTATGTTTCATGATAAGATATAACATTCATTGCGAAGTGTCATGTAAACCTCGTATTTACTTCAAATGAATGTAAATGCGACACTTCCTTTCCAGGAAATAGCGTGTGCAGATGTCTACGTATCGTAGCAATAGAGTTCTAATGCTTTTTAAAACGCGATATCGCTTCGCACTTCTGAGTTTCATGATAAGATATAATATTCATTGCGAAGTGTCATGTGTACCTCGTATTCACTTCAAATGAATGTAAATGCAACACTTCCTTGCAAGGATGTAGCGCTTGCAGATGTCTACGTATCGTAGAAATAGGGTTCTAATGCTTCTCAAAACGCGATATCGCATTTTATTTCTGAGTTTCATGATAAGAAATAATATTCATTGCGAAGTTTCATGTATACCTTGTATTCACTTCAAATGAATGTAAATGCAACACTTCCTTGCAAGGAAGTAGCGTTTGCAGATGTCTACGCATCGCAGCAATAGAGTTCTAATGCTTCTTAAAACGCGATATAGCATCTCATTTCTATGCTTCATGATAAGATATAACATTCATTGCGATGTGTCATGTAAACCTCGTATTTACTTCAAATGAATGTAAATGCGACACTTCCTTTCAAGCAAATAGCGTTTGCAGATGTCCACGTATCGTAGAAATAGGGTTCTAATGCTTCTTGAAACGCAATATCGTATCCCATTTCTACGTTTCATAATAAAATATGATATGCTTTGCGAAGTGTAATGTATTCCTCGTTTATACTTCAAATGAATGTAAAGGCGACACTTCCTTGCTAGGAAATAGCGTTTCCAGATGTCTACGTATCGTAGCAATAGAATTCTAATGCTTCTTAAAACGCGATATCGCATCTCACTACTGAGTTTCATGATAGGATATAATATTCATTGCGAAGTGTCATGTAAACCTCGTATTTACTTCAAATGAATGTAAATGCGACACTTCCTTTCCAGGAAATAGCGTGTGCAGATGTCTACGTATCGTAGCAATAGAGTTCTAATGCTTTTTAAAACGCGATATCGCTTCGCACTTCTGAGTTTCATGATAAGATATAATATTCATTGCGAAGTGTCATGTGTACCTCGTATTCACTTCAAATGAATGTAAATGCAACACTTCCTTGCAAGGATGTAGCGCTTGCAGATGTCTACGTATCATAGAAATAGGGTTCTAATGCTTCTCAAAACGCGATATCGCATTTTATTTCTGAGTTTCATGATAAGAAATAATATTCATTGCGAAGTTTCATGTATACCTCGTATTCACTTCAAATGAATGTAAATGCAACACTTCCTTGCAAGGAAGTAGCGTTTGCAGATGTCTACGCATCGCAGCAATGGAGTTCTAAAGCTTCTTAAAACGCGATTCATCATCTCATTTCTATGCTTCATGATAAGATATAACATTCATTGCGAAGTGTCATGTAAACCTCGTATTTACTTCAAATGAATGTAAATGCGACACTTCCTTTCAAGGAAATAGCGTTTGCAGATGTCTACGTATCGTAGAAATAGAGTTCTAATGCTTTTTAAACCGCGATATCGCATCTTGTTTCTGAGTTTCATGATAAGATATAACATTCATTGCGAAGTGTCATGTAAACCTCGTATTTACTTCAAATGAATGTAAATGCGACACTTCCTTTCAAGGAAATAGCGTTTGCAGATGTCTACGTATCGTAGAAATAGAGTTCTAGTGCTTTTTATACCGCGATATCGCATCTTGTTTCTGAGTTTCATGATAAGATATAACATTCATTGCGAAGTGTCATGTAAACCTCGTATTTACTTCAAATGAATGTAAATGCGACACTTCCTTTCAAGGAAATAGCGTTTGCAGATGTCTACGCATCGTAGCAATAGAGTTCTAATGCTTCTTAAAACGCGAAATCGCATCTCACTTCTATGTTTCATGATAAGATATAACATTCATTGCGAAGTGTCATGTAGACCTCGTATTTACTTCGAATGAATGTAAATGCGACACTTCCTTGCAAGGATGTAGCGCTTGCAGATGTCTATGTATCGCAGCAATAGAGTTCTAATGCTTCTTAAAACGCGATATCGCATCTCATTTCTATGTTTCATGATAAGATATAACATTCATTGCGAAGTGTCATGTAAACCTCGTATTTACTTCAAATGAATGTAAATGCGACACTTCCTTTCAAGGAAATAGCGTTTGCAGATGTCTACGTATCGTAGCAATAGAGTTCTAATGCTTCTTAAAACGCGATATCGCTTCTCATTTCTGAGTTTCATGATAAGATATAATATTCATTGCGAAGTGTCATGTATACCTCGTATTCACTTCAAATGAATGTAAATGCAACACCTCCTTCCAAGGAAGTAGCGTTTGCAGATGTCTACGTATCGTAGCAATAGAGTTCTAGTGCTTCTTAAAACGCGATATCGCATCCCATTTCTATGTTTCATGATAAGATATAACATTCATTGCGAAGTGTCATGTTAACCTAGTATTTACTACAAATGAATGTAAATGCGACACTTCCTATCAAGGAAATAGCATTTGCAGATGCCTACGTACCGTAGAAATAGGGTTCTAATGCTTCTTAAAACGCGATATCGCATCTCATTTCTGAGTTTCATGATAAGATATAACATTCATTGCGAAGTGTCATGTAAACCTCGTATTTACTTCAAATGAATGTAAATGCGACACTTCCTTTCCAGGAAATAGCGATTCCAGATGTCTACGTATCGTAGAAATAGGGTTCTAATGCTTCTCAAAACGCGATATCGCATTTTATTTCTGAGTTTCATGATAAGAAATAATATTCATTGCGAAGTTTCATGTATACCTCGTA
This sequence comes from Xylocopa sonorina, assembly GCF_050948175.1. NCBI lineage: Eukaryota > Metazoa > Arthropoda > Insecta > Hymenoptera > Apidae > Xylocopa > Xylocopa sonorina. The sequence continues at coordinate 20,740 of NW_027490526.1, read as the reverse complement.
TTCACTTCAAATGAATGTAAATGCAACACTTCCTTGCAAGGAAGTAGCGTTTGCAGATTTCTACGCATCGCAGCAATAGAGTTCTAATGCTTCTTAAAACGCGATATAGCATCTCATTTCTATGCTTCATGATAAGATATAACATTCATTGCGATGTGTCATGTAAACCTCGTATTTACTTCAAATGAATGTAAATGCGACACTTCCTTTCAAGCAAATAGCGTTGGCAGATGTCCACGTATCGTAGAAATAGGGTTCTAATGCTTCTTAAAACGCGATATCGCATCTCATTTCTGAGTTTCATGATAAAATATAATATTCATTGCGAAGTGTCATGTAAACCTTGTATTTACTTCAAATGAATGTAAATGCGACACTTCCTTTCAAGGAGATAGCGTTTGCAGATGTCTACGTATCGTAGCAATAGAGTTCTAATGCTTCTTAAAACGCGATATCGCTTCTCATTTCTGAGTTTCATGATAAGATATAATATTCATTGCGAAGTGTCATGTGTACCTCGTATTCACTTCAAATGAATGTAAATGCAACACTTCCTTGCAAGGATGTAGCGCTTGCAGATGTCTACGTATCGCAGCAATGGAGTTCTAATGCTTCTTAAAACGCGATTCATCATCTCATTTCTATGCTTCATGATAAGATATAACATTCATTGCGAAGTGTCATGTAAACCTCGTATTTACTTCAAATGAATGTAAATGCGACACTTCCTTTCAAGGAAATAGCGTTTGCAGATGTCTACGTATCGTAGAAATAGAGTTCTAATGCTTTTTAATCCGCGATATCGCATCTTGTTTCTGAGTTTCATGATAAGATATAACATTCATTGCGAAGTGTCATGTAAACCTCGTATTTACTTCAAATGAATGTAAATGCGACACTTCCTTTCAAGGAAATAGCGTTTGCAGATGTCTACGTATCGTAGCAATAGAATTCTAATTCTTCTTAAAACACGATATCGCATCTCATTTCTATGTTTCATGATAAGATATAACATTCATTGCGAAGTGCCATGTAAACCTCGTATTTACTTCAAATGAATGTAAATGCGACACTTCCTTTCAAGGAAATAGCGTTTGCAGATGTCTACGCATCGTAGCAATAGAGTTCTAATGCTTCTTAAAACGCGAAATCGCATCTCACTTCTATGTTTCATGATAAGATATAACATTCATTGCGAAGTGTCATGTAGACCTCGTATTTACTTCGAATGAATGTAAATGCGACACTTCCTTGCAAGGATGTAGCGCTTGCAGATGTCTATGTATCGCAGCAATAGAGTTCTAATGCTTCTTAAAACGCGATATCGCATCTCATTTCTATGTTTCATGATAAGATATAACATTCATTGCGAAGTGTCATGTAAACCTCGTATTTACTTCAAATGAATGTAAATGCGACACTTCCTTTCAAGGAAATAGCGTTTGCAGATGTCTACGTATCGTAGCAATAGAGTTCTAATGCTTCTTAAAACGCGATATCGCTTCTCATTTCTGAGTTTCATGATAAGATATAATATTCATTGCGAAGTGTCATGTATACCTCGTATTCACTTCAAATGAATGTAAATGCAACACCTCCTTCCAAGGAAGTAGCGTTTGCAGATGTCTACGTATCGTAGCAATAGAGTTCTAGTGCTTCTTAAAACGCGATATCGCATCTCATTTCTATGTTTCATGATAAGATATAACATTCATTGCGAAGTGTCATGTTAACCTAGTATTTACTACAAATGAATGTAAATGCGACACTTCCTATCAAGGAAATAGCATTTGCAGATGCCTACGCACCGTAGAAATAGGGTTCTAATGCTTCTTAAAACGCGATATCGCATCTCATTTCTGAGTTTCATGATAAGATATAATATTAATTGCGACGTTTCATGTATACCTCGTATTCACTTCAAATTAATGTAAATGCAACACTTCCTTGCAAGGAAGTAGCGTTTGCAGATGTCTACGTATCGTAGCACTAGAGTTGTAATGCTTCTCAAAACGCGATATCGCATCTCATTTCTATGTTTCATGTTAAGATATAACATTCATTGCGAAGTGTCATGTATACCTCGTATTCACTTCAAATGAATGTAAATGCGACACTTCCTTTCAAGGAAATAGCGTTTGCAGATGTCTACGTATCGTAGCAATAGAATTCTAATTCTTCTTAAAACGCGATATCGCATCTCATTTCTATGCTTCATGATAAGATATAACATTCATTGCGATGTGTCATGTAAACCTCGTATTTACTTCAAATGAATGTAAATGCGACACTTCCTTTCAAGCAAATAGCGTTTGCAGATGTCCACGTATCGTAGAAATAGGGTTCTAATGCTTCTTAAAACGCGATATCGCATCCCATTTCTGAGTTTCATGAAAAGATATAATATTCATTGCGAAGTGTCATGTAAACCTTGTATTTACTTCAAATGAATGTAAATGCGACACTTCCTTTCAAGGAGATAGCGTTTGCAGATGTCTACGTATCGTAGCAATAGAGTTCTAATGCTTCTTAAAACGCGATATCGCATCTCATTTCTGAGTTTCATGATAAGATGTAATATTCATTGCGAAGTGTCATGTATACCTCGTATTCACTTCAAATGAATGTAAATGCGACACTTCCTTGCTAGGAAATAGCGTTTCCAGATGTCTACGCATCGTAGCAATAGAATTCTAATGCTTCTTAAAACGCAATATCGCATCCCATTTCTGAGTTTCATGATAAGATATAATATTCTTTGCGAAGTCTCATGTAAACCTCGTATTTACTTCGAATGAATGTAAGAGCGACACTTCCTCTTAAGGAAATAGCGTTTGCAGATGTCTACGTATCGTAGAAATAGGGTTCTAGTGCTTCTTAAAACGCGATATCGCATCTCATTTCTGAGTTTCATGATAAGATATAATATTCATTGCGACGTTTCATGTATACCTTGTATTCACTTCAAATTAATGTAAATGCAACACTTCCTTGCAAGGAAGTAGCGTTTGCAGATGTCCACGTATCGTAGCACTAGAGTTGTAATGCTTCTTAAAACGCGATATCGCATCTCACTTCTATTTTTCATGATAAGATATAACATTCATTGCGAAGTGTCATGTGTACCTCGTATTCACTTCAAATGAATGTAAATGCAACACTTCCTTGCAAGGATGTAGCGCTTGCAGATGTCTACGTATCGCAGCAATGGAGTTCTAATGCTTCTTAAAACGCGATTCATCATCTCATTTCTATGCTTCATGATAAGATATAACATTCATTGCGAAGTGTCATGTAAACCTCGTATTTACTTCAAATGAATGTAAATGCGACACTTCCTTTCAAGGAAATAGCGTTTGCAGATGTCTACGTATCGTAGAAATAGAGTTCTAATGCTTTTTAATCCGCGATATCGCATCTTGTTTCTGAGTTTCATGATAAGATATAACATTCATTGCGAAGTGTCATGTAAACCTCGTATTTACTTCAAATGAATGTAAATGCGACACTTCCTTTCAAGGAAATAGCGTTTGCAGATGTCTACGTATCGTAGCAATAGAATTCTAATTCTTCTTAAAACACGATATCGCATCTCATTTCTATGTTTCATGATAAGATATAACATTCATTGCGAAGTGCCATGTAAACCTCGTATTTACTTCAAATGAATGTAAATGCGACACTTCCTTTCAAGGAAATAGCGTTTGCAGATGTCTACGCATCGTAGCAATAGAGCTCTAATACTTCTTAAAACGCGAAATCGCATCTCACTTCTATGTTTCATGATAAGATATAACATTCATTGCGAAGTGTCATGTAGACCTCGTATTTACTTCGAATGAATGTAAATGCGACACTTCCTTGCAAGGATGTAGCGCTTGCAGATGTCTATGTATCGCAGCAATAGAGTTCTAATGCTTCTTAAAACGCGATATCGCATCTCATTTCTATGTTTCATGATAAGATATAACATTCATTGCGAAGTGTCATGTAAACCTCGTATTTACTTCAAATGAATGTAAATGCGACACTTCCTTTCAAGGAAATAGCGTTTGCAGATGTCTACGTATCGTAGCAATAGAGTTCTAATGCTTCTTAAAACGCGATATCGCTTCTCATTTCTGAGTTTCATGATAAGATATAATATTCATTGCGAAGTGTCATGTATACCTCGTATTCACTTCAAATGAATGTAAATGCAACACCTCCTTCCAAGGAAGTAGCGTTTGCAGATGTCTACGTATCGTAGCAATAGAGTTCTAGTGCTTCTTAAAACGCGATATCGCATCTCATTTCTATGTTTCATGATAAGATATAACATTCATTGCGAAGTGTCATGTTAACCTAGTATTTACTACAAATGAATGTAAATGCGACACTTCCTATCAAGGAAATAGCATTTGCAGATGCCTACGTACCGTAGAAATAGGGTTCTAATGCTTCTTAAAACGCGATATCGCATCTCATTTCTGAGTTTCATGATAAGATATAATATTAATTGCGACGTTTCATGTATACCTCGTATTCACTTCAAATTAATGTAAATGCAACACTTCCTTGCAAGGAATTAGCGTTTGCAGATGTCTACGTATCGTAGCACTAGAGTTGTAATGCTTCTCAAAACGCGATATCGCATCTCATTTCTATGTTTCATGTTAAGATATAACATTCATTGCGAAGTGTCATGTATACCTCGTATTCACTTCAAATGAATGTAAATGCGACACTTCCTTTCAAGGAAATAGCGTTTGCAGATGTCTACGTATCGTAGCAATAGAATTCTAATTCTTCTTAAAACGCGATATCGCATCTCATTTCTATGTTTCATGATAAGATATGACATTCATTGCGAAGTGCCATGTAAACCTCGTATTTACTTCAAATGAATGTAAATGCGACACTTCCCTTCAAGGAAATAGCGTTTGCAGATATCTACGTATCGTAGAAATAGGGTTCTAATGCTTCTTAAAACGCGATATCGCATCTCATTTCTGAGTTTCATGATAAGATATAACATTCATTGCGAAGTGTCATGTAAACCTCGTATTTACTTCAAACGAATGTAAATGCGACACTTCCTTTCCAGGAAATAGCGATTGCAGATGTCTACGTATCGTAGAAATAGGGTTCTAATGCTTCTCAAAACGCGATATCGCATCTTATTTCTGAGTTTCATGATAAGATATAATATTCATTGCGAAGTTTCATGTATACCTCGTATTCACTTCAAATGGATGTAAATGCAACACTTCCTTGCAAGGAAATAGCGTTTGCAGATGTCTACGCATCGTAGCAATAGAGTTCTAATACTTCTTAAAACGCGAAATCGCATCTCACTTCTATGTTTCATGATAAGATATAACATTCATTGCGAAGTGTCATGTAGACCTCGTATTTACTTCGAATGAATGTAAATGCGACACTTCCTTGCAAGGATGTAGCGCTTGCAGATGTCTATGTATCGCAGCAATAGAGTTCTAATGCTTCTTAAAACGCGATATCGCATCTCATTTCTATGTTTCATGATAAGATATAACATTCATTGCGAAGTGTCATGTAAACCTCGTATTTACTTCAAATGAATGTAAATGCGACACTTCCTTTCAAGGAAATAGCGTTTGCAGATGTCTACGTATCGTAGCAATAGAGTTCTAATGCTTCTTAAAACGCGATATCGCTTCTCATTTCTGAGTTTCATGATAAGATATAATATTCATTGCGAAGTGTTATGTATACCTCGTATTCACTTCAAATGAATGTAAATGCAACACCTCCTTCCAAGGAAGTAGCGTTTGCAGATGTCTACGTATCGTAGCAATAGAGTTCTAGTGCTTCTTAAAACGCGATATCGCATCTCATTTCTATGTTTCATGATAAGATATAACATTCATTGCGAAGTGTCATGTTAACCTAGTATTTACTACAAATGAATGTAAATGCGACACTTCCTATCAAGGAAATAGCATTTGCAGATGCCTACGTACCGTAGAAATAGGGTTCTAATGCTTCTTAAAACGCGATATCGCATCTCATTTCTGAGTTTCATGATAAGATATAATATTAATTGCGACGTTTCATGTATACCTCGTATTCACTTCAAATTAATGTAAATGCAACACTTCCTTGCAAGGAAGTAGCGTTTGCAGATGTCTATGTATCGTAGCAATAGAGTTCTAATGCTTCTTAAAACGCGATATCGCATCTCATTTCTATGCTTCATGATAAGATATAACATTCATTGCGATGTGTCATGTAAACCTCGTATTTACTTCAAATGAATGTAAATGCGACACTTCCTTTCAAGCAAATAGCGTTTGCAGTTGTCCACGTATCGTAGGAATAGGGTTCTAATGCTTCTTAAAACGCGATATCGCATCTCATTTCTGAGTTTCATGATAAGATATAATATTCATTGCGAAGTGTCATGTATACCTCGTATTCACTTCAAATGAATGTAAATGCGACACTTCCTTGCTAGGAAATAGCGTTTCCAGATGTCTACGCATCGTAGCAATAGAATTCTAATGCTTCTTAAAACGCAATATCGCATCTCTTTTCTGAGTTTCATGATAAGATATAATATTCATTGCGAAGTCTCATGTAAACCTCGTATTTACTTCGAATGAATGTAAGTGCGACACTTCCTCTTAAGGAAATAGCGTTTGCAGATGTCTACGTATCGTAGCAATAGAATTCTAATTCTTCTTAAAACGCGATATCGCATCTCAATTCTATGTTTCATGATAAGATATAACATTCATTGCGAAGTGCCATGTAAACCTCGTATTTACTTCAAATGAATGTAAATGCGACACTTCCCTTCAAGGAAATAGCGTTTGCAGATATCTACCTATCGTAGAAATAGGGTTCTAATGCTTCTTAAAACGCGATATCGCATCTCATTTCTGAGTTTCATGATAAGATATAACATTCATTGCGAAGTGTCATGTAAACCTCGTATTTACTTCAGATGAATGTAAATGCGACACTTCCTTTCAAGGAAATAGCGTTTGTAGATGTCTACGTATCGTAGCAATAGGGTTCTAATGCTTCTCAAAACACGATATCTCATCTCATTTCTATGTTTCATGATAAGATATAACATTCATTGCGAAGTGTCATGTAAACCTCGTATTTACTTCAAATGAATGTAAATGCGACAATTCCTTTCAAGGAAATAGCGTTTCCAGATGTCTACGCATCGTAGCAATAGAGTTCTAATGCTTCTAAAAACGCGATATCGCATCTCACTTCTATGTTTCATGATAAGATATAACATTCATTGCGAAGTGTCATGTAGACCTCGTATTTACTTCGAATGAATGTAAATGCGACACTTCCTTGCAAGGATGTAGCGCTTGCAGATGTCTATGTATCGCAGCAATAGAGTTCTAATGCTTCTTAAAACGCGATATCGCATCTCATTTCTATGTTTCATGATAAGATATAACATTCATTGCGAAGTGTCATGTAAACCTCGTATTTACTTCAAATGAATGTAAATGCGACACTTCCTTTCAAGGAAATAGCGTTTGCAGATGTCTACGTATCGTAGCAATAGAGTTCTAATGCTTCTTAAAACGCGATATCGCTTCTCATTTCTGAGTTTCATGATAAGATATAATATTCATTGCGAAGTGTTATGTATACCTCGTATTCACTTCAAATGAATGTAAATGCAACACCTCCTTCCAAGGAAGTAGCGTTTGCAGATGTCTACGTATCGTAGCAATAGAGTTCTAGTGCTTCTTAAAACGCGATATCGCATCTCATTTCTATGTTTCATGATAAGATATAACATTCATTGCGAAGTGTCATGTTAACCTAGTATTTACTACAAATGAATGTAAATGCGACACTTCCTATCAAGGAAATAGCATTTGCAGATGCCTACGTACCGTAGAAATAGGGTTCTAATGCTTCTTAAAACGCGATATCGCATCTCATTTCTGAGTTTCATGATAAGATATAATATTAATTGCGACGTTTCATGTATACCTCGTATTCACTTCAAATTAATGTAAATGCAACACTTCCTTGCAAGGAAGTAGCGTTTGCAGATGTCTATGTATCGTAGCAATAGAGTTCTAATGCTTCTTAAAACGCGATATCGCATCTCATTTCTATGCTTCATGATAAGATATAACATTCATTGCGATGTGTCATGTAAACCTCGTATTTACTTCAAATGAATGTAAATGCGACACTTCCTTTCAAGCAAATAGCGTTTGCAGTTGTCCACGTATCGTAGGAATAGGGTTCTAATGCTTCTTAAAACGCGATATCGCATCTCATTTCTGAGTTTCATGATAAGATATAATATTCATTGCGAAGTGTCATGTATACCTCGTATTCACTTCAAATGAATGTAAATGCGACACTTCCTTGCTAGGAAATAGCATTTCCAGATGTCTACGCATCGTAGCAATAGAATTCTAATGCTTCTTAAAACGCAATATCGCATCTCTTTTCTGAGTTTCATGATAAGATATAATATTCATTGCGAAGTCTCATGTAAACCTCGTATTTACTTCGAATGAATGTAAGTGCGACACTTCCTCTTAAGGAAATAGCGTTTGCAGATGTCTACGTATCGTAGCAATAGAATTCTAATTCTTCTTAAAACGCGATATCGCATCTCAATTCTATGTTTCATGATAAGATATAACATTCATTGCGAAGTGCCATGTAAACCTCGTATTTACTTCAAATGAATGTAAATGCGACACTTCCCTTCAAGGAAATAGCGTTTGCAGATATCTACCTATCGTAGAAATAGGGTTCTAATGCTTCTTAAAACGCGATATCGCATCTCATTTCTGAGTTTCATGATAAGATATAACATTCATTGCGAAGTGTCATGTAAACCTCGTATTTACTTCAGATGAATGTAAATGCGACACTTCCTTTCAAGGAAATAGCGTTTGTAGATGTCTACGTATCGTAGCAATAGGGTTCTAATGCTTCTCAAAACACGATATCTCATCTCATTTCTATGTTTCATGATAAGATATAACATTCATTGCGAAGTGTCATGTAAACCTCGTATTTACTTCAAATGAATGTAAATGCGACAATTCCTTTCAAGGAAATAGCGTTTCCAGATGTCTACGCATCGTAGCAATAGAGTTCTAATGCTTCTAAAAACGCGATATCGCATCTCACTTCTATGTTTCATGATAAGATATAACATTCATTGCGAAGTGTCATGTAGACCTCGTATTTACTTCGAATGAATGTAAATGCGACACTTCCATGCAAGGATGTAGCGCTTGCAGATGTCTACGTATCGCAGCAATAGAGTTCTAATGCTTCTTAAAACGCGATATAGCATCTCATTTCTATGCTTCATGATAAGATATAACATTCATTGCGATGTGTCATGTAAACCTCGTATTTACTTCAAATGAATGTAAATGCGACACTTCCTTTCAAGCAAATAGCGTTTGCAGATGTCCACGTATCGTAGAAATAGGGTTCTAATGCTTCTTAAAACGCGATATCGCATCCCATTTCTGAGTTTCATGAAAAGATATAATATTCATTGCGAAGTGTCATGTAAACCTTGTATTTACTTCAAATGAATGTAAATGCGACACTTCCTTTCAAGGAGATAGCGTTTGCAGATGTCTACGTATCGTAGCAATAGAGTTCTAATGCTTCTTAAAACGCGATATCGCATCTCATTTCTGAGTTTCATGATAAGATGTAATATTCATTGCGAAGTGTCATGTATACCTCGTATTCACTTCAAATGAATGTAAATGCGACACTTCCTTGCTAGGAAATAGCGTTTCCAGATGTCTACGCATCGTAGCAATAGAATTCTAATGCTTCTTAAAACGCAATATCGCATCCCATTTCTGAGTTTCATGATAAGATATAATATTCTTTGCGAAGTCTCATGTAAACCTCGTATTTACTTCGAATGAATGTAAGAGCGACACTTCCTCTTAAGGAAATAGCGTTTGCAGATGTCTACGTATCGTAGAAATAGGGTTCTAGTGCTTCTTAAAACGCGATATCGCATCTCATTTCTGAGTTTCATGATAAGATATAATATTCATTGCGACGTTTCATGTATACCTTGTATTCACTTCAAATTAATGTAAATGCAACACTTCCTTGCAAGGAAGTAGCGTTTGCAGATGTCCACGTATCGTAGCACTAGAGTTGTAATGCTTCTTAAAACGCGATATCGCATCTCACTTCTATTTTTCATGATAAGATATAACATTCATTGCGAAGTGTCATGTATACCTCGTATTGACTTCAAATGAATGTAAATGCGACACTTCCCTTCAAGGAAATAGCGTCTGCGAATCGTGGAAATAGAGTTCTAATGCTTTTTAAAACGCGATATCGCATCTCATTTCTAAGCTTCATGATAAGATATAACATTCATTGCGAAGTGTCATGTAAACCTCGTATTTACTTCAAATGAATGTTAGTGCGACACTTCCTTTCAAGGAAATAGCGTTTGCAGATGTCTACGTATCGTAGCAATGGAGTTCTAATGCTTCTTAAAACGCGATATCGCATCTCATTTCTGAGTATCATGATAAGATATGTTATTCATTACGAAGTGTCATGTTAACCTCGTATTTACTACAAATGTATGTAAATGCGACACTTCCTTTCAGGGAAATAGCATTTGCAGATGTCTACGTACCGTAGAAATAGGTTTCTAATGCTTCTTAAAACGCGATATCGCATCTCATTTCTGAGTTTCATGATAAGATATAATATTCATTGCGACGTTTCATGTATACCTCGTATTCACTTCAAATGAATATAAATGCGACACTTCCTTTCAAGGAAACAGCGTTTGCAGATGTCTACGTATCGTAGAAATAGGGTTCTAATGTTTCTTAAAACGCGATATCGCATCTCATTTCTGAGTTTCATGATAAGATATAATATTCATTGCGACGTTTCATGTATACCTCGGATACACTTCAAATTAATGTAAATGCAACACTTCCTTGCAGGGAAGTAGCGTTTGCTGATGTCTACGTATCGTAGCACTAGAGTTGTAATGCTTCTTAAAACGCGATATCGCATCTCATTTCTATGTTTCATGATAAGATAAAACATTCATTGCGAAGTGTCATGTTAACATCGTATTTACTACAAATGAATGTAAATGCGACACTTCCTTTCAAGGAAATAGCATTTGCAGATGTCTACGTTTCGTAGAAATAGGGTTCTAATGCTTCTTAAAACGCGATATCGCATCTCATTTCTGAGTTTCATGATAAGATATAATATTCATTGCGACGTTTCATGTATACCTCGTATTCACTTCAAATGAATGTAAATGCAACACTTCCTTGCAAGGAAGTAGTGTTTGCAGATGTCTACGTATCGTAGCACTAGAGTTGTAATGCTTCTTAAAACGCGATATCGCATCTAATTTCTATGTTTCATGATAAGATATAACATTCATTGCGAAGTGTCATGTAAACCTCGTATTTACTTCAAATAAATGTAAATGCGACACTTCCTTTCAAGGAAATAGCGTTTGCAGATGTCTACGTATCGTAGAAATAGGGTTCTAATGCTTCTTAAAACGCGATATCGCATCTCATTTCTGAGTATCATGATAAGATATAATATTCATTGCGACGTTTCATGTATACCTCGTATTCACTTCAAATGAATGTAAATGCGACACTTCCTTGCTAAGAAATAGCGTTTCCAGATGTCTACGCATAGTAGCAATAGAATTCTAATGCTTCTTAAAACGCAATATCGCATCTCTTTTCTGAGTTTCATGAGAAGATATAATATTCATTGCGAAGTCTCATGTAAACCTCGTATTTACTTCGAATGAATGTAAGTGCGACACTTCCTCTTAAGGAAATAGCGTTTGCAGATATCTACGTATCGTAGCAATAGAATTCTAATGCTTCTTAAAACGCGATATCGCATCTCATTTCTGAGTTTTATGATAAGATATGTTATTCATTGCGAAGTGTCATGTATACCTCGTATTTACTTCTAATGAATGTAAGTGCGACACTTCCTCTTAAGGAAATAGCGTTTGCAGATATCTATGTATCGAAGCAATAGATTTCAAATGCTTCTTAAAAAGAGATATCGCATCTCATTTCTATGTTTCATGATAAGATTTAATATTCATTGCAAAGTGTCATGTAAACCTCGTATTCACTTCAAAAGAACGTAAATGCGACACTTCCTTGCAAGGAAATAGCGTTTGCAGATGTCTACGTATCGTAGCAATAGATTTCTAATGCTTCTTAAAACGCGATATCGCATCTCATTTCTATGTTTCATGATAAGATATAACATTCATTGCGAACTGTCATGTATACCTCGTATTCACTTCAAATGAATGTAAATGCAACACTTCCTTGCAAGGAAGTAGCGCTTGCAGATGTCTACGTATGGTTGCAGTAGAGTTCTAATGTTTCTTAAAACGCGATATCGCATCTCATTTCTATGTTTCGTGATAAGATATAACATTCATTGCGAAGTGTCATGTAGACCTCGTATTTACTTCGAATGAATGTAAATGCGACACTTCCTTTCAAGGAAATAGCGTTTGCAGATGTGAACGTTTCGTAGCAATAGATTTCTAATGCTTCTTAAAACGCGATATCGCATCTCAGTTCTGAGTTTCATGATATGATATAACATTCATTGCGAAGTGTCATGTAAACCTCGTATTTACTTCAAATGAATGTAAATGCGACACTTCCTTTCAAGGAAATAGCGTTTGCAGATGTCTACGTATCGTAGCAATAGAGTTCTAATGCTTCTTAAAACGCGATATCGCATCTCATTTCTATGTTTCATGGTAAGATATAACATACATTGCGAAGTGTCATGTAAACCTCGTATTTACTTCAAATGAATGTAAGGGCGACACTTCCTTTCAAGGAAATAGCGTTTGCAGATGTCTACGTATCGTAGCAATAGAGATCTAATGCTTCTTAAAAGGCGATATCGCATCTCATTTCTATGTTTCATGATAAGATATAACATTCTTTGCGAAGTGTCATGTAAACCTCGTATTTACTTCAAATGAATGTAAATGCGACACTTCCTTGCAAGGAAATAGCGTTTGCAGCTGTCCACGTATCGTAGAAATGGGGTTCTATTGCTTCTTAAAACGCGATATCGCATCTCATTACTGAGTTTCATGATAAGATATGATATTCATTGCGAAGTTTCATGTAAACTTCGTATTTACTTCAAATGAATGTAAATGGGACACTTCCTTTCAAGGAAATAGCGCTTGCAGATGTCTACGTATCGTAGCAATAGAGTTCTAATGCTTCTCAAAACGCGATATCGCATCTCATTTCTATGTTTCATGATAAGATACAACATTCATTGCGAAGTGTCATGTAAACCTCGTATTTACTTCAAATGAATGCAAATGCGACACTTCCTTTCAAGGAAATAGCGTTTGCAGATGTCTACGTATCGTGGCAGTAGAGTTCTAATGCTTTTTAAACAGCGATATCGCATCTCATTTCTATGTTTCATGATAAGATATAACATTCTTTGCGAAGTGTCATGTAAACCTCGTATTTACTTCAAATGAATGTAAATGCGACACTTCCTTGCAAGGAAATAGCGTTTGCAGATGTCCACGTATCGAAGCAATAGAGTTCAAATGCTTCTTAATACGCGATATCGCATCTCATTTCTGAGTTTCATGATAAGATATAATATTCATTGCGAAGTGTCATGTGTACCTCGTATTCACTTCAAATGAATGTAAATGCAACACTTCCTTGCAAGGATGTAGCGCTTGCAGATGTCTACGTATCGCAGCAATAGAGTTCTAATGCTTCTTAAAACGCGATATCGCATCTCATTTCTATGTTTCATGATAAGATTTAATATTCATTGCAAAGTGTCATGTAAACCTCGTATTCACTTCAAAAGAACGTAAATGCGACACTTCCTTGCAAGGAAATAGCGTTTGCAGATGTCTACGTATCGTAGCAATAGATTTCTAATGCTTCTTAAAACGCGATATCGCATCTCATTTCTATGTTTCATGATAAGATATAACATTCATTGCGAAGTGTCATGTAAACCTCGTATTTACTTGAAATGAATGTAAATGCGACACTTCCTTTCAAGGAAATAGCGTTTGCAGATGTCTACGTATCGTGGCAGTAGAATTCTAATGCTTTTGAAACAGCGATATCGCATCTCATTTCTGAGTTTCATGATAAGATATAACATTCATTGCCAAGTGTCATGTAAACCTCGTATTTACTTCAAATGCATGTAAATGCGACACTTCCTTTCAGGGATATAGCGTTTGCAGATGTCTACGCATCGTAGCAATAGAGTTCTAGTGCTTTTTAAAACGCGATATCGCATCTCACTTCTGAGTCTCATGATAAGATATAATATTCATTGCGAAGTGTCATGTATACATCGTATTCACTTCAAATGAATGTAAATGCAACACCTTCTTGCATGGAAGTAGTGTTTGCAGATGTCTACGTATCGTAGCAATAGAGTTCTAATGCTTCTTAATGCGCGATATCGCATCTCATTTCTATGTTTCATGATAAGATATAACATTCATTGCGAACTGTCATGTATACCTCGTATTCACTTCAAATGAATGTAAATGCAACACTTCCTTGCAAAGAAGTAGCGTTTGCAGATGTCTACGTATCGTTGCAGTAGAGTTCTAATGTTTCTTAAAACGCGATATCGCATCTCATTTCTATGTTTCGTGATAAGATATAACATTCATTGCGAAGTGTCATGTAGACCTCGTATTTACTTCGAATGAATGTAAATGCGACACTTCCTTTCAAGGAAATAGCGTTTGCAGATGTGAACGTTTCGTAGCAATAGATTTCTAATGCTTCTTAAAACGCGATATAGCATCTCATTTCTATGTTTCATGATAAGATATAACATTCATTGCGAAGTGTCATGTAAACCTCGTATTTACTTCAAATGAATGTAAAGGCGACACTTCCTTTCAAGGAAATAGCGTTTGCAGATGTCTACGTATCGTAGCAATAGAGTTCTAATGCTTCTTAAAAGGCGATATCGCATCTCATTTCTCTGTTTCATGATAAGATATAACATTCTTTGAGAAGTGTCACGCAAACCTCGTATTTACTTCAAATGAATGTAAATGCGACACTTCCTTGCAACGAAATAGCGTTTGCAGATGTCTACGTATCGTAGAAATAGGGTTCTAATGCTTCTTAATACGCGATATCGCATTTCAGTTCTGAGTTTCATGATATGATATAACATTCATTGCGAAGTGTCATGTAAACCTCGTATTTACTTCAAATGAATGTAAATGCGACACTTCCTTTCAAGGAAATAGCGTTTGCAGATGTCTACGTATCGTAGCAATAGAGTTCTAATGCTTCTTAAAACGCGATATCGCATCTCATTTCTATGTTTCATGGTAAGATATAACACACATTGCGAAGTGTCATGTAAACCTCGTATTTACTTCAAATGAATGTAAGGGCGACACTTCCTTTCAAGGAAATAGCGTTTGCAGATGTCTACGTATCGTAGCAATAGAGTTCTAATGCTTCTTAAAAGGCGATATCGCATCTCATTTCTATGTTTCATGATAAGATATAACATTCTTTGCGAAGTGTCATGTAAACCTCGTATTTACTTCAAATGAATGTAAATGCGACACTTCCTTGCAAGGAAATAGCGTTTGCAGCTGTCCACGTATCGTAGAAATGGGGTTCTATTGCTTCTTAAAACGCGATATCGCATCTCATTACTGAGTTTCATGATAAGATATGATATTCATTGCGAAGTTTCATGTAAACTTCGTATTTACTTCAAATGAATGTAAATGGGACACTTCCTTTCAAGGAAATAGCGCTTGCAGATGTCTACGTATCGTAGCAATAGAGTTCTAATGCTTCTCAAAACGCGATATCGCATCTCATTTCTATGTTTCATGATAAGATACAACATTCATTGCGAAGTGTCATGTAAACCTCGTATTTACTTCAAATGAATGCAAATGCGACACTTCCTTTCAAGGAAATAGCGTTTGCAGATGTCTACGTATCGTGGCAGTAGAGTTCTAATGCTTCTTAAACAGCGATATCGCATCTCATTTCTATGTTTCATGATAAGATATAACATTCTTTGCGAAGTGTCATGTAAACCTCGTATTTACTTCAAATGAATGTAAATGCGACACTTCCTTGCAAGGAAATAGCGCTTGCAGATGTCTACGTATCGCAGCAATAGAGTTCTAATGCTTCTTAAAACGCGATATAGCATCTCATTTCTATGCTTCATGATAAGATATAACATTCATTGCGAAGTGTCATGTAAACCTGGTATTTACTTCAAATGAATGTAAATGCGACACTTCCTTTCAAGGAAATAGGGTTTGCAGATGTCTACGTATCGTAGAAATGGGGTTCTAATGCTTCTTAAAACGCGATATCGCATCTCATTTCTGAGTTTTATGATAAGATATAATATTCATTGCGAAGTTTCATGTATACCTCGTATTCACTTCAAATGAATGTAAATGCAACACTTCCTTGCAAGGAAGTAGCGTTTGCAGATGTCTACGTATCGTAGCAATAGTGTTCTAATGCTTCTTAAAACGCGATATCGCATCTCATTTCTATGTTTCATGATAAGATATAACATTCATTGCGAAGTGTCATGTAGACCTCGTATTTACTTCAAATGAATGTAAATGCGACACTTCCTTTCAAGGAAATAGCGTTTGCAGTTGTCTACGTATCGTAGAAATAGGGTTCTAACGCTTCTTAAAACGCGATATCTCATCTCATTTCTGAGTTTCATGATAAGATATAATATTCATTGCGAAGTTTCTTGTATACCTCGTATTCACTTCAAATAAATGTAAATGCAGCACTTCCTTGCAAGGAAGTAGCGTTTGCAGATGTCTAAGTATCGTAGCAATAGTATTCTAATGCTTCTTAAAACGCGATATCGCATCTCATTTCTATGTTTCATGATAAGATACAACATTCAGTGCGAAGTGTCATGTAAACCGCGTATTTACTTCAAATGAATGTAAATGCGACACTTCCTTTCAAGGAAATAGCGTTTGCAGATGTCTACGTATCGTAGAAATAGAGTTCTAATGCTTCTTAAAACGCGATATCGCATCTCATTTCTATGTTTCATGATAAGATATAACATTCATTGAGAAGTGTCATGTATTCCTCGTATTCACTTCGAATGAATGTAAATGCAACACCTTCTTGCAAGGAAGTAGCGCTTGCAGATGTCTCCGTATCGTAGCAATAGAGTTCTAATGCTTCTTAAAACGCGATATCGCATCTCATTTCTATGCTTCATGATAAGATATAACATTCATTGCGAAGTGTCATGTTAACCTCGTATTTACTACAAATGAATGTAAATGCGACACTTCCTTTCAAGAAAATAGCATTTGCAGATGTCTACGTATCGTAGAAATAGGGTTCTAATGCTTCTTAAAACGCGATATCGCATCTCATTTCTATGTTTCATGATAAGATTTAATATTCATTGCGACGTTTCATGTATACCTCGTATTCACTTCAAATGAATGTAAATGCGACACTTCCTTGCTAGGAAATAGCGTTTCCAGATGTCTACGCATAGTAGCAATAGAATTCTAATGCTTCTTAAAACGCAATATCGCATCTCTTTTCTGAGTTTCATTAGAAGATATAATATTCTTTGCGAAGTCTCATGTAAACCTCGTATTTACTTCGAATGAATGTAAGTGCGACACTTCCTCTTAAGGAAATAGCGTTTGCAGATATCTACGTATCGTAGCAATAGAATTCTAATGCTTCTTAAAACGCGATATCGCATCTCATTTCTATGTTTCATGATAAGATTTAATATTCATTGCAATGTGTCATGTAAACCTCGTATTCACTTCAAAAGAACGTAAATGCGACACTTCCTTTCAAGGAAATAGGGTTTGCAGATGTCTACGTATCGTAGAAATGGGGTTCTAATGCTTCTTAAAACGCGGTATCGCATCTCATTTCTGAGTTTTATGATAAGATATAATATTCATTGCGAAGTTTCATGTATACCTCGTATTCACTTCAAATGAATGTAAATGCAACACTTCCTTGCAAGGAAGTAGCGTTTGCAGATGTCTACGTATCGTAGCAATAGAGTTCTAATGCTTCTTAAAAGGCGATATCGCATCTCATTTCTATGTTTCATGATAAGATATAACATTCTTTGCGAAGTGTCATGTAAACCTCGTATTTACTTCAAATGAGTGTAAATGCGACACTTCCTTGCAAGGAAATAGCGTTTGCAGCTGTCCACGTATCGTAGAAATGGGGTTCTATTGCTTCTTAAAACGCGATATCGCATCTCATTACTGAGTTTCATGATAAGATATAATATTCATTGCGAAGTTTCATGTAAACTTCGTATTTACTTCAAATGAATGTAAATGGGACACTTCCTTTCAAGGAAATAGCGCTTGCAGATGTCTACGTATCGTAGCAATAGAGTTCTAATGTTCCTCAAAACGCGATATCGCATCTCATTTCTATGTTTCATGATAAGATACAACATTCATTGCGAAGTGTCATGTAAACCTCGTATTTACTTCGAATGAATGCAAATGCGACACATCCTTTCAAGGAAATAGCGTTTGCAGATGTCAACGTATCGTGGCAGTAGTGTTCTAATGCTTTTTAAACAGCGATATCGCATCTCATTTCTATGTTTCATGATAAGATATAACATTCTTTGCGAAGTGTCATGTAAACCTCGTATTTACTTCAAATGAATGTAAATGCGACACTTCCTTGCAAGGAAATAGCGTTTGCAGATGTCCACGTATCGAAGCAATAGAGTTCAAATGCTTCTTAATACGCGATATCGCATCTCATTTCTGAGTTTCATGATAAGATATAATATTCATTGCGAAGTGTCATGTGTACCTCGTATTCACTTCAAATGAATGTAAATGCAACACTTCCTTGCAAGGATGTAGCGCTTGCAGATGTCTACGTATCGCAGCAATAGAGTTCTAATGCTTCTTAAAACGCGATATAGCATCTCATTTCTATGCTTCATGATAAGATATAACATTCATTGCGAAGTGTCATGTAAACCTGGTATTTACTTCAAATGAATGTAAATGCGACACTTCCTTTCAAGGAAATAGGGTTTGCAGATGTCTACGTATCGTAGAAATGGGGTTCTAATGCTTCTTAAAACGCGATATCGCATCTCATTTCTGAGTTTCATGATAAGATATAATATTCATTGCGAAGTTTCATGTATACCTCGTATTCACTTCAAATGAATGTAAATGCAACACTTCCTTGCAAGGAAGTAGCGTTTGCAGATGTCTACGTATCGTAGCAATAGTGTTCTAATGCTTCTTAAAACGCGATATAGCATCTCATTTCTATGCTTCATGATAAGATATAACATTCATTGCGAAGTGTCATGTAAACCTCGTATTTACTTCAAATGAATGTAAATGTGACACTTCCTTGCAAGGAAATAGCGTTTGCAGATGTCCACGTATCGAAGCAATAGAGTTCAAATGCTTCTTAATACGCGATATCGCATCTCATTTCTGAGTTTCATGATAAGATATAATATTCATTGCGAAGTGTCATGTGTACCTCGCATTCACTTCAAATGAATGTAAATGCAACACTTCCTTGCAAGGATGTAGCGCTTGCAGATGTCTACGTATCGCAGCAATAGAGTTCTAATGCTTCTTAAAACGCGATATAGCATCTCATTTCTATGCTTCATGATAAGATATAACATTCATTGCGAAGTGTCATGTAAACCTGGTATTTACTTCAAATGAATGTAAATGCGACACTTCCTTTCAAGGAAATAGGGTTTGCAGATGTCTACGTATCGTAGAAATGGGGTTCTAATGCTTCTTAAAACGCGATATCGCATCTCATTTCTGAGTTTCATGATAAGATATAATATTCATTGCGAAGTGTCATGTGTACCTCGCATTCACTTCAAATGAATGTAAATGCAACACTTCCTTGCAAGGATGTAGCGCTTGCAGATGTCTACGTATCGCAGCAATAGAGTTCTAATGCTTCTTAAAACGCGATATCGCATCTCATTTCTATGTTTCATGATAAGATTTAATATTCATTGCAAAGTGTCATGTAAACCTCGTATTCACTTCAAAAGAACGTAAATGCGACACTTCCTTGCAAGGAAATAGCGTTTGCAGATGTCTACGTATCGTAGCAATAGATTTCTAATGCTTCTTAAAACGCGATATCGCATCTCATTTCTATGTTTCATGATAAGATATAACATTCATTGCGAAGTGTCATGTAAACCTCGTATTTACTTGAAATGAATGTAAATGCGACACTTCCTTTCAAGGAAATAGCGTTTGCAGATGTCTACGTATCGTGGCAGTAGAATTCTAATGCTTTTGAAACAGCGATATCGCATCTCATTTCTGAGTTTCATGATAAGATATAACATTCATTGCCAAGTGTCATGTAAACCTCGTATTTACTTCAAATGCATGTAAATGCGACACTTCCTTTCAGGGATATAGCGTTTGCAGATGTCTACGCATCGTAGCAATAGAGTTCTAGTGCTTTTTAAAACGCGATATCGCATCTCACTTCTGAGTCTCATGATAAGATATAATATTCATTGCGAAGTGTCATGTATACATCGTATTCACTTCAAATGAATGTAAATGCAACACCTTCTTGCATGGAAG